>NC_040035.1:49639079-49939154 GCF_003713205.1 Coffea eugenioides | reverse complement strand
TTTAACGATAATAATGAACGACATGAGAAGTGAACTGTAAAAGAATATGACTAAAGTTTTAAAGTTTTCCTTTTTTCACAAGGATATAGAAGTGGAACTCCAACACTACTTTACCTAGCTTTCCGTATCCGAATCGAAATAGGAGGAGGGCTGCTCTACGGCCGCGGATTTCACTATAGTCTATATAATATGATACGTATGTCCTGCACTCCCTTATGCAGCTTTTTCTTTCATTCATTCAGCATCTTTGCCGTTTCTTAGTTAGATTTTCAAATTACTGTCAACCTTTTCCCAGAGGGTTCTCCTTCTGATCAATCCTTCTTCTCTAGTTCTTTAATTACTAGTGTTTTCTTTTGTTTAATTTCACGCATTAATTAGTTGGTGTGATATTAAGTTCACTAATGCATGGCTACCTTAAAGAGGCCCCGATCGTCTGAAAGTTGGGAGCATCATCATTATAATTCAAACTGTTACGCCACTAATTTCTTTCATGAAAGAAAAGGTAATAACTCTCCTGTTAGAATGAATCCATACACAATAAGAAATTTTTGGGTTCCAGCAGACCCGTCGGATAACAGGCAATGGGCTCCAATGGAAGCATCCGATTACAGGCGCTTTGCTCCCACAGTATTAGCAGTAGCAGTAAAAGATATCTTGCCCGTTGAGCTTAACCCTTGGCAACGGGTTTCCGCGGAAGCATCCGACTTCCGGCGGTGGATTCCAACAGCAGCATCAGATTTCTTGCCCGTTGAGCTTAACTCTAAGAAGAGCAGTGCTACTCCGTCAGTAGGTCTGAAGATGGTTGCGGGGTCCGCTTATCTTCCCAAAGATAACCCTGAAAAGCCCGAAGGCGACGATGCTCACTTCGTAAGCTTAGAGGCGCAGACAATTGGAGTCGCGGATGGTGTTGGTGGCTGGTGCAAGCAAGGTATAGATGCAGGAAAATACGCAAGGGATCTCATGAAGAATTCGAGGGTTGCTGCCGAATCTGAGCCTAATGGAGCAGTGAATCCGAAGAGGGTTATGCAAGAAGCCTATTCCAATACTAAGGCTCCAGGATCATCCACCGCCTGCATCATTACACTTTCGGGTAACGCATTGCAGGCCGCAAACGTCGGTGACAGTGGTTTTATAGTCGTACGAGATGGGAAAGTCGTGTATCAGTCACCCGTGCAGCAGCATTACTTCAACTGTCCGTATCAGTTGGGAAATTCCAAGGATGATCCTAGCTTGGCACAGGAATTACAAGTTGCGGTTCAAAAAGGCGACATTGTTGTTGCTGGGACTGATGGTGTTTTTGATAATCTGCATGGATTTGAGATCGAAGAAGTTATCAAGTCAAGCAGCAATAAAGGCGACAAACCTGACTACATGGCTTGTACTATAGCAAATCTTGCACTCTATAATTCGTTTGATAGGTATGCTGCAGATACACCCTTTGCAAGAAAATCAAGAGAAGCAGGCCACAGTCACAAAGGAGGAAAAGTTGACGATATTACTGTAATAGTTGCTTGGATCCAATGATCAGATTAAGTACTAGGATCAATTTGTAACTCTTATAGACGAGTTAATTCGGTTCTAACGATAATGTACAACTACTAGAACCAAAACCTTTGAATGTATTTGTACACCTACTAGAAGCAACACCTTCGAATGCATTCGTGTTTGCTCAATCAATGCAATTGTTTTTTTTTTTAAATCAATCCCAGGAAGGCCTTATTACCAATCACTCCACATAAATTGTTAATCCTATAAACTGTTAATCTACTTTAACTCGATTGATTACTCAGCATTTTGGCACTAGCTACGTGATTTGGATACGTAACCATCTAGTCCACAAAATAAATGACTATATGGTTATTATGCAGTTTCTCTTCAGATGCTTTAATTTAGTTTAATTTACTCCTTCATGCTTATACAATTTTCCATTTCCGACTGAAATAGGTTGAATAGAAGCATCTCAATTAGCGACTATTCACAAGCTATTTGATTGAAACTGCTTTCTCAAATCACATATTACCTAAGAAATCCAAGATTTATATGTTACTAGGTTACAAATTTTTCACCTCTGACTGAATGGAAAGCAGGAGAGGATATCCATATATGGTACAATATACAGTAAATTAGGCTCCAATTTATCAATACGTCCAAATCCCGCTGGAGAAGTGCTTATAGCTTCTTCACATTCAGATCAACTCCATGTTCGGGCTCTATAACCAGGTTTAAAGTCGGGGAATGAATATAAGTAGGGGAGAGGGTAAAAGTGAAATTTGACAAAATGAGAGACAACAAATTCTTGAGTTCCGCCGATGCCAAGTGCTGTCCAAGGCACGCCCTTGGGCCAACTCCAAACGGCATATATAAGTGCGGAAGCTTGCAAGCCCCAGCGATCCCATTTGCAAACCTGTCTGGATTGAACTGGTAGGAATCTGCTCCCCAGACTTCAGGATCTGTGTGTAAACTGTAAAGTCAAGACGAGTGCCCAAATATTCACGCCTTTTGGCACGTGAACGCCCCCAAATTTCATTTCCTCGAAAACCTCTATAGACATGATCGCAACTGGAGGATAGAGGCGTACGGACTCATTAATCGCCACACTTAGCTGCAACAATTAGTACCGCTCAGCAAAATAACCAGTATACTTAATTTAATTTCAAGCAACTAAAAACCAAGAAAGCAGGACTAATAATTTGAGTAATTTCTAGTGTACCAGCTTCATTTTCCTAATCGTGTCGCTGTCAGGAGCTTGGCCATCACAAACGCCAAGGACCTCACCACGAACGCGTTCTTGCCATTCTGGATTAGCTGCTAACAGCATCAAACAACATGTGGCTGCCAGGGCAGTGGTTTCAAAGCCAGCCAAGTATATGTTTTTGCAAGCTGTCGATTGCATCTGGGCACAGTTCACTGTTCTTAGCTCCTTCCAGAACCCTTTGCAGCAGGTCCTTCTAGTAACCACTTTCATTCCTTTCCTTCACAACCTTCAAAATCAATGTTCTCAAATCCTTCTCCGGTGCCCATGCTTCCCTGTTGCTCTTTGTGGGAAGGCACCTGTTAATTTAGCTACCTTAAATTCACTCTCCTTTTTATTTTTTGTTCTACACTGACAGAGAGCGCTTCAAAAGACTGACAGCTAAACAGAAGCAGCAACTAATGAAACCATTTATATCGAGGAATTCTTTGCCATTTGCGTATGCACTAAAAATTAAAAGCAAAAACCAACATAATTGGAGCTAAATTAGGGGGATCACGTTTGGCAAATTAAACTAAATATGCAAACAGGGTGGTAAATTATAACTTTCATCTGAACGTGGGCTGTGTGCATGAATAGATTATCTGCTCAAGCACGCATTTTATCTGAATAACCTCAAAGACAGTGACGGAGCCAGGATTTTTTTTTTTTGGGGGCCAAAATTTTATCCTAATAAAATTATCTTAATATATTATGTTCAAAATAATTTTCTTCTATTTAAATATATAACATCTAAAAATATCAAATATTAAATTTAATTATAAAGGCATGTCTATTCATAAATATACCGTACAGTCATAACAAAAATTAACAAAAAAGATACCCTTTGATTAAATATCTTATAACATCACAAACCATCCAATTTGCACATTATGAGAAGATGCTCTCCAATATGTCACCTATGCAATATATATATATATATATATATATATAACCTTGTAATATAAATGTAACTATTTTCAATTAAAAAAAGATAAAAGTTATGTTAGCATACTTTGAAATTTCAACATCTTTTCTTAGAAGTAAATTGAGCTCTAAGCTCTTTCATAAAACTAAATTCATCTATGATTGAATCACTGCTAAATTTTTCAGCAACCTTCTTTTCTATATACACAGTTAGACAATCATTCAAGAAATTATCTTCCATCTTGTTTTGGAGCTTTGTCTTGATTATTTTCATAATTGAAAATGCCCGCTCTGAAGTTGCAGTTGATACAGGAAGAGTAAGAACAAGTCGAATCAATCTATCAATAACAAGATATATCACTGATTTTCTTGTCTTCACCAAGCCTTGACATAACTCATTAATACCAGATAATTCTTGCAATTCAGGATGATTTGGAATGTCGAGCTCAAAATGTTGAAGTTCTATTCTTAGACGTACTAGTTCTTGCTCCATAAAATCATTTGGATAGAACTTCTCTGCAAGTTTACAAATATCATCAATCTTGAACAGCATAAATCCATTTCTAGGATCTAAAGCAGTGCTCAAAATAAGCAATTCCACGGTATGATCATTAAACCTGCTATGTAACTCTTGCAATTGATAATCAATTGTTGCAAGAAATATATCCACTCGATAATAATGCCCCACACTAATCTCATCATGATGACTTCGAGATCTACCACGTCTTGCAATATATTGAGCATTCATACATGGGATATCAATTTGATGTTGCTCACAAAATAATTTAACTTTCACCAAGAAATCATCCCATCCCGAATCTCGAAAAGTCTTCAGTAGCTTTGTTGTGCTTGAGACAAGATGCATTGCATTCAAAATATCTTGAGATTTATGTTGTAATGCTATATAAAGAAGATGAGTAATTTCCATAATGTCTTTCATAAGATGCAAAGTGAAAACAAACTTAAAGGATAACAACTGATTCAAAGCAAAATTTGCATCTCTACGTTAAGAGTATGAACCTCCATCTACTGCAATGTTACTTAAAACCACACAAGTAGCATTGAACATTTTCAGTAAACTAGAAATAGAATCCAAATGAGAACCCCAACGAGTATCTCCAGTTCGTTTTAAAGTGCCAATTTGATTAAGCTCCCTTCCAGTTTCAAGTTCACCATTAGCAATCTTAGTAGCAACTTCAATTGCTTGAGCCTCCTTTAATTCATCATTACGTTTGTTAGATGCAGTAACAATGTTGATAATGAAAACTAAATTGGAGAAGAATTGGTGAACAGAAACTACTTCTCTAGAAACTGCAACTAAAGCAAGTTGAAGCCTATGAGCCAAACAATGAATGTAATAGGCATATGGACATTCATGGCAAATTAAAGCTTGCAGGCCATTCCATTCAAAGATGACTAATTCATATATATATATATATATATCATCTCTCATAATATAAACTAAAATTGAAAAAATTTAGGGGGGGCCAATTTTATTTTACACACATATTTACATATTATGAATTAAAATTCTCAAAACTTAGGGGGGGCCATGGCCCCCCTCTGCCCCCTTGGCTCCGTCATTGCTCAAAGACGACGCCTTTGGGCCGGCTTCTCGTGATTCATTCGGAAACCCAAATAGAATTCAGAACGTTTGTTTGTCGAACATTCATGAATAAATTAATTTTTTGTTTGGAGAGGGCACAGAAGAAAGTAGTATACTTCATGAATATGGAATACCAAAGCTGAAACCCTTCTTGGAAGCACATTCCAGAAGAGCTCTGAGTTTGACGAAGATCTCTCCTCCCTTTGAATAATCGCTCCCGAAGCATGCTTTCGATATTACATCGCCTGAGAAGCTCCTCATATGCTGGTCAATCTTTATATCAGCTACACCACCTTTGGCCTCAATCATGTTGTTCCACACGTCTATTAAAGTCATGGCAGACTCTCGAATCAGCTTTATCATTCCCTACAAGGGTTTAAACATACAAGGTCAGATAAAAATGCAAGAAGTAAGACAGTCGAATAGAACAAGTACTTTTAATCGCCAGATGTACGTGGTAATGTGCTATATAATACCTTGACCATGGAATTCTGGTGCAATGATCTTCCTCTGATGAGCCCATTGATTTCCGTTCGAAGTCAGAATGCCCCGACCAAGCAAATAGGCACGGTTTTTTGCTAAGTAGGAGTCCAGGGATGTGCATGTGGTGATCTCCCTCACCATGTCTGGTTGGGTCACATGTAATATTGGAATGACTCCAATAGAAAACACAAAGACATGACCTGCAGCATGCGGATTAATGCAACGTAACGTCTATATGCTGCTATATCAAACCAAACGTCACAGCCAACTCTGACAACTGAGCTTATAAAAATGAGAAATTGGAGAATGACAGTGTTCAACCATACGTCCTCTGTTGGCCGGAAAAACAATGGCAATGCTAATCGTAGATACTACCAAAGAGTCGAAACATGTACAAACGCCTCCGCCCCACGTTTAACATCAATGCAAACTGTCCAAGGCATTACCACCACCTTCCCTACCCTATTCAGCTACGGTGGATTGAAGTTTCCTGATGATTCCCACCTCCACCGGATACGCTAGAACTGGGATATTCTAATCGTAGGACTGCTAGTATATATATATATATATATATACATATATGAAAATACAAATCAACTACATGTATACTGATGAGTTGTTGAACAGCTGAATGCCGTGATGAAATCAAGGAAAGGAAAAATTGTGACTTAATGCATTAGTATTTGCTTAAATCTACCATATTTGTTATGCCAGGGTCCAATAAAGGGGAAAAGAGCATTAGCACAGTTGGTGGCGGTTCGAGCCTTCTTCATCTCCAGTACGTTGCCAAGCAAAAGAGTGGGCGGTGGTCCGCCTATCCCTTGTTTCCGCAGGGCCGACCTAATCTTCTCTGGATTGCCCACTAGTTCTCTATACAGACGGAAAACCAAGCCACCCAGGATGCCAACCAAAGTAATGGACACCACCGCTTTCACTAAAATTTGAACCTCCATATCTAATTTCACTTGTCGCTACTACTAGAAAATTTGAGTGGAATAATTTTTATCTTTGATGGTTTTTTAAATGTTATTATGTATAATACTATTGAAATGGTGGATGTAATTAGATGGTGTTAAGAATTAATTTAGAAACAAGAAAGCTAAACAGAATACAATTACGTACTTTTGAAAAATTACAAATTAGTTTCCAATAAAAGATTTTCCAAGTCTTAAATTTGGTAAATGTAAATAATGGTGTTACGGTGTCATACAAGAAAAAAAGGTATATACTTTACGGGTTCCATTTCGCTATATGGGTGATTGAGCATTATACATCATTGATATGGATAGATTAATGCAAATAAGAAAGAGAAAGGAAGAATTAAAATAAATAACCACGACATGAACTACGATAGCAATATAACATAATTGCATTTATGGTATTGCAATTTTTGGGTTATTTGATTTTGCTTTTGAGTCCCACAAAGCCAGGCACGTTGTGTATATAAGAAGGAAGGGAAGTTTAGTATGATAAAACTAGAATTTGAAAACTGAAATTTTAAATGTGAAATTTAAATTTATTAAATTATTGAAATGTTCAGTACTAAATTTGATATATTTAAATATATATTACATTAAGTGATAGTGCATTGTTTATCATTTATTTTTTAGAGCAAATTTTATCTAGAAAATTCAATGTCATTTAATGAATTTATACATTCTATTTTTTTTTGTTATTAAACACTTTTGAACATATTAACATCTGAATCCATTAAATTTGAGTATTGATTTGAGTTATCAAACAAGACTTTAATTTTTCACCTCCCTTTTTGCCACGTGCCTTCCTAATATTTTGACAAGTGACATAATTCTAATATTCTTTCTTGCACACGATTTGCGCTGCCTCTTGCAGATCAATTTTTTTTTCTTTTTTAGCCCTTTCTTCACGCTAAACCAAGCAAGTTTGGCCCTTATATTCTCCTTCTCTGCCCAATGGGATTTTTTAACCTTAATTATTTGATTAAGTGGATGTGCTATCTAATTCACCATCATTAAATTAGTCTTATTACACTAATACTACATTACAGCCCTTGGATCAATTTCATTCAGTTGTAATTGTAATTCAACAATGCAAATAGGAGCTGATTGATGGGACCTTAGCTTCGCCGCCTTATTCAGCCATTGTACCGGTTCCTCCACCAACTTGACTGCCCCGGCATCATCTAGAGCTTTATGGCTTCTTTTCTTCTCCACCAATGCCCATACTGCAGTAAAGGAATCATCGCTATCGGAAGCTACCACCCCCATTCCTACACTTCTAAGAACATAATAATAATCTTTCTTTGTTGTTATTACTAATCTTTCTTTGTTTTCCTTTGCCATCCATTTTGCTTGCCTTTCTGCAATATCTCTACAACTATCATATTCATTGCGCTCAGTCCAGGCTCTGTTCACTATATTGGTAAAGCACATTCCCTCTTCATTTAGCTGATCTCGATTTCTATCCTTTCACAGGGCATATAGGGTATCTGCTATCAACGTTATATGGTCAATTCGTTCCTTTCTGTATTTAGCCCGCATCACCACTTCCCACGATTTTCAGAAATTTCCTTTGCAATATTGTATCCTTTTCTTGACAGCATCTCCTTTTCTTTTCCACTGCCCTGGGTTTTTTCCCCCTTTTGTGTGTGTGTGTGTGTGGGGGGGGGGGGGGGGAGGGAGGGGGATGGGTGGGTTGGGATTGTTGAGCGGATAACGTCGAGTTGAGAGATAATAAGTCAGCTTGGAACACGAAAATGGGAGAAACAACTCCTCAATCAGGATTAACAATAAATATTTTGAACAGAAATGATTCACGTCACCAAGCAGCAGACGATAAATACCATGACTGATATTGGCTATGAACAGGCAAACACAACTGCGTAACCAACTGCATCTGCAGCAAACCTCACAACATTGAGCTTATTTGCAAGAAAACAAAAACAGACATTCCTGTTCCACGATTAGTCACTTCAATATCTGTGTGCCAGCTTCTCCTCCTCCTTGTAGTGTTGGGCATACCTGCATTTTTAATCATTCGGGAATGTAGGTTTTAGAGTTTCATTTAATCTGATACCAAACATATGGCAATTTTAAAGAACACATATCCATTGCCAAAGTCCATAAATCAATCCACCAAGAATAAGATGAAATTTTTGCATGGATCAGTCACAAACAACTAAAAAGCTTAAATCGTGCTCCCAACATTCTCAATGACCGGAGAACAATTCATAAGTCATAACTTACAGCTTCTCATCTTGTCATATACATCTGAAAAAATTTCCCAACAGGCATACATAGAAAAGAAAGTAGCATCACCAATACCCCTATAATAGGCTCCATGCCAAAGGCTCATTTAGCAGGAGGGTCAACCATAGAAAAATCTGTCTTTGTTATCTTTGAACAGTGTTAATTTTTATCTGACAAAATGGATTGGAACATCAGGAAGGGGGAAAAAAAACTCTTGCACTTTGCCAATATAGAAATTATTCTTATGGCACTTAACATATGGACGATATATTGTGTGATTATCATGTGGAAACAAGTGGAACAGGATCAAACGTAATCACATAAGAGAGCCACGAATGCCCCAATTCCGAGACTTCACATCCTTGCCTAGACTGTATTACCCAATCCTAGTAAGAAGACCCACATTGAAGAGCACATGTAAAATTTGTTATCTGCATATCCCCATACAGCAAAAAGCAACTTCTGATATCGTATGTGCAATCAGTACCACACAAAAGCCAAATCTGTAAAAGCATTAAAATCACAAACTGTTGAAGCCCCACTGGGAAGAAGGATTATTTACTTCCCTTAATGTATCAGAGTTGCTCCAATCAAAGAGAGGTTGTCTATTAGAAAATTTGATTCACATTCTACAGATGGAATACAATCTGAAAGCAGGCAAATATAATTATTCTCTTCCTACTGATACTTATCTTTATCTTTATGATTCAACAGTTAAAATTCAATTATCAAATAAACTCATGAAAGAACAACACATTTTTAACACCCTAATTTTTTATTTTTTGGGGTCATACATGGAATTGGTAATAACACAAAAGGAGCACTAAGCCCCCCCCCCCCACCCCAAGTAGACCCCTCAGATTCTCACATCATCAATCATATGGATGATTCTTCTCACATTGCATGTACATTGTTAAAAAACTAAAGCAAATGCTTCAAAATCCAAACCATATAAAACCTTAAAAAAAATTGAACTGAACTCTCTCTAGATTATCCACTGATAAAAAAAAAGTGAACTGAACTCTTATCCCCACCAAACTCATTAAAAGCTTGTGGGGAATATGCATCTAAAACTATAGTAAGCAAACAAAAAAAGCACTCATGGATTTGCAAGAATGTCGGAGCCACTCAACTTTGCAGAAATTAAAGAACAGGAATAAGAGCTTTACTAACAGTTTAAGGTTTTCTAACAACTACTCTCATTCCCCAAAATTTGGATAATAGCCTTCTCCCTTGACATTGCTCCCTACAATTGGAAAAATGCCCATCTCCCCTCCCATTGCCCCCTAAACAATTAACTTCTTTTAGTAAAATCGTTAGGTGCTATTAAAACACAACATTGGTACATGAATAAGAAATAACTTTAGATCTTGGTGCAAACTTCTCTCTACAAAATAATGACATCAATTTAGTAGTACACTACACCATCCACTGGCACTAGGTCTTGGCTCAGCCACTAAGTGGCAATAGCTTATGTGAAATCCAGGACTTATACCACATTATAGTCCTATTCCTATACCAACAACAGATTTGTGTCCCAGCAATTCCTTCAGAAACAGCAATAATATAGCAAACAAATTCGAAAAAAGAGAGTAATGTAGCAATACTCATTAAACATCACAAAGCGAAATGCTTTCAGTACTACTTGTGCACTAATCGGGTCAGAAGTCCAATATGCAAGACGAAGGCTTAAGCCAATACATAGCAATGCGCAGTATCACCGAGCAAAAGGTTCAGCCCAGTCAAAATCATCATACACAGCAACAAATAATACACAAGTCCCATCGTTGCGCTTCCCTATTTAATTAACTACGACAAAACACACTAGCTATTTAGCCAATCAAGGAAGCAAGCACAAAGAAACTCTGACCCCCAATCATTTCCAAGACCACAATTTTATATCAAAATATAAAGTACAAGAACCGAAATCAAGGAGAATAGAACCAACCTATATCTACTGAAAGATTGAGAATAAACTAATAACAAACATGGATTTGTGTATAGAAAAAGTACTCTTACGAGTAGGTGCCAATGACAGGGCCGAGTAAGAGGGTGGCGCTGATCCAGTTTTCGGAGACCTTGTGGTGGATCTTGGTGGTGATGTCCTTCCAGAGGCCAGGCATAATCTTCTGCTGAAACGGCGAGAGCGCGTACACCACCGCCTTCAGCTTCACCGGCTGTTTCCCCATCTTTTTCTTCGGCTTTTCCGATTCAGGTATCCAATCCTATTCTAGGGTTTCGAATGCACCAATTAATTGGGAATCAAGACTTTGGTGGGTGTTTTTTGCTTCGCATTCCAGGCAGAGAATATCTAGGGTGGACTTTGAAATTTTCTCGCCTGTTTTGGATTACTGGGCTGGGCTTTTGTCCATCGTCTATTGCATCTCCTTTTTCTGAGCCCATTTACTTTAAGTGGCACTGTACTCTTCTATTTTTTGTGGGGGTTAAGATAATAATCAATTTGTTCACCTAAATGCAACCGTTGCTTGGCAAATAAGAGCCCTAAGGCGCTGTTTGGGTTGAGAGAACCACTGGGGGTAAATAAAAAAAAGGAATTGAAGGAACATGATTTTTTTTTCCCTTGTTTAGATTGATTTTTGAAGAGGGAAGAAAAGGAAAGAAAATCATCTAGTTATTTTGTTGATACTTGATTTTTCATCCAAAAGTGAACAGAAATGGAAGGACAGAGAACAAATTTTAAAAGGAATAATTTAATTGTTTTTAAAAATCATTTTTATTCACATCCTTTTGCGTTAACTAACACTTGATCTTTCCTTTTCTTTTCAAATCCAAATAAAATTTCACCATTTCCTTCTTTTTCTTCCATAGTCAATCTAAACAAAATGAATGAAAACTTCTTCTCTCTATTCTCTTTTTCATTGTTTTCCTTTCCTTTAATCTAAAAGATGCATCTTTCTGGGGAAAAAAAAGTTATTTCACATCTGGTTGAATAGTAGATGTATTAGATGCATGTCTGGGAATGGTTTCTATCAAGGTGTATATTTTAAGCGACAATAATAGGTATTTTTTAATTCTAAGATAAGTAATTTTACCTTAATTAAAGTAGGGTATTAATAGAGGAAACTAGTATCAATTTCATAATAATGTAAATGAGCCTATAGAAAATCTTTTGACATAACACTGTTTCGTAAAATAGTACTAGGCTTGAAAATCAACCAAGTATAGATATCCTAACTCGTCTTTTTTTATTCAAAAAAAAAAAAGAAAGAAAGAAAGAAAGAAAGAAGAAAAGCACACTACCAATTTAGTAAATTATTGTTTACATTCTTCTAGGTTAGAATTACGGGAATCATGTTTTATTACCAGTCTATCACGTTAGCAGAATTTGGGTTTATTAAAGTCTCACACGTGAAAAGATCAAATAATGTACCTGCACATTTGTTGTCCAAAATGTCGTTGTCTCTGGAGGAGGGAAGTAGAGTTTGTTTTGTAAACTTCCCCAAGGACATATCAACGCTGCTATTGCTGATTTTTTTTTTTTGGTCAATACGATAGCTTTCTATATTATGGGGAGGGAGAGGGCCTGAAGAGGTCCTGAGATAACCCGGAGGAGACTGAACCACCACTGCATCAGACGGGTGCACTATACACCAGCCTGAATTTTTTAAGCAAGGTCACATTTAATTGTGACAAATTGGTGGGAGACACCAAGCCTTAATGTATTGGTAGTGGTTGGTGGTTTGCTATTGCTGATCTAAGTTGAATGAAATGCATGGTTCATCTTTCCAAAAATAATGAAGCCCTGCCTGTTTGATTTTTCTGGGAGAAATTCTTATGTCAAAGAATAGTAAAGCCATTAACAGGCGTAAATAGTGACAACTGATTACTTTCTGTGTATATCAT
Source organism: Coffea eugenioides (assembly GCF_003713205.1). NCBI lineage: Eukaryota > Viridiplantae > Streptophyta > Magnoliopsida > Gentianales > Rubiaceae > Coffea > Coffea eugenioides. The sequence continues at coordinate 49,926,316 of NC_040035.1, read as the reverse complement.
CAAGAAGTTCAAATCTTGTGATGACCAGTCGAAAATATCAACTCTGTCATGAGCTTTGCCATCAAGTCTGCGTAATGGACTTGTGAATCAAAAACCTTACCATATGGATCATTTGTACCCGTCAAAAGAAAGCCATGGAATTCTACACAGCCATAAATTATCCACAAATAAAATTCACCTTTGCACCCCGGAAAGAATTTTCTACATATACAAATGAGTTAACAACAAATAAATTCAATGCAATGCTACAATAAACGTCAGAAGAAAGCCTAATATTACAGTCAAGAAAGCAAAAAAAATAGAACATTTTCTGGTGGCTCTTCCACTTCAGACCTCACAGGCATATTGTGAGGCCAATTTTGGGGCTAGACAGACCTGATGATCTTCGATGCAGTATTTATTATCCGCATTCGATGTGGATTGAGGGGTTACATGCTTCAGGAAATCTTTGGGAGGACCGTCCAGGAAATTGTGAAACCATTACCAACCTGTTTTAGCACGTTTCATTCCACTGGAACTGAATGGAGATAGACTGCCTCTTGGCTGAGGGCTCTCTTCTCTGAAACTGTTGTTCAGCATGGCCAGTTCTCTGAGCTGTTGCCTCTTGTACAAATCTTGTGACTCTTCCTGCAATGCGAAATGAAAATAAGGCAAAGGTTACTGACAATCAATCAGTAAGTTTGCATGAGAAGGTACTGTAGACTTTCTATTGCAGACATGCATTTGCAAGGGAGAGAATTAGATTGCTTCGTCGATCTGCAGCAAGTATCATCCGACAACCCCAAACTATATACCATTATGAGCTGATCTTAGCATTCTCTGTGTAATAGATGAAACTAGGATGGCTTTGGGCAGAATCCAATTTGATTTATTTTTGCGGAATCACATGATTTAAGGATAACTGAGCAGACAATTTCAAATGGCATACATCAAACCAGGGATTCTCAATGTTGTAGAGGGGAAAAGGTTGGTCCTCGTAGAGTTCTAGTAGTAGTATCTCGTACCTATTATGGAACACAGGTCTAACTTCTTTTAAAGTAAGAATGATGGATAATTATCCAATAGGCAGAGATAGCAAATCATTCATTCACAATGGAGTCCTACAGATTCCTATGAAGACATTTAATGTTCGAATAAATGATAATATATACTATAATGTTTCTAAGTGCGAATGACATTGAGGTAAAAAAGATGAAAAAATTACCACCGGCTTTAGCAATTCTTCTATAATTCCCCTCGCTTGATTCATCCGTACATCAATGATATTGGCAGGTAATTCAGCCTCAATCAAAACGTGCAGTGGATCATTGAGGTGCTCATAACCTTGTCTTCCCCGTAAGCTCTCCTCCTTCAATCAAGGGTAGACAATAAGCTTAACAGGAAGAAGCATATTCACTAGACTAGCAGGTTCGCCACAAGAAGTGCAGGTATAGTATCAGAGGGAGTTTGCCCAAGATTTTGAGCAAACTTTGAATGATGTCCTGATAGAAACAGGAAATACAATCTTAATCTATTCTCACATCTCCACCGCTAAACATAATAATACCTTGTCAGGGTCTTTGATTGAACCTTTTCCTCTAATAAATACGCGGCATCCTGTGGAAGCTTCCACTCTCTTCAGTGAATTACCTCGAGGACCTAATAGCCTGCCAACAAAATTGAACTATCTCCACAAAAACGTAATAAGCCTAAGCACTTGCAGATGCTTTTAATGATAAGAAATTGTACCTTAAATATGTTCTAGAACTGTAAATTGATGAAGACTAGACACAAAATAACTTCAACGAGCTTACGTTTGGATATCTGTCAACAGGTATGTCCAAGCGCAATACCCTCTTTGCAACATATGAACTTGGATTTCCTCCCACTGATTGCCAGTCGATGGTCATTTCATCTGGTCCACCTAACCACTGTTGCAAAGATGCATGGAATTATTATCAATAACTGGGATGTACATGTAATACACAGGGAAGAAAAAAGGAAGCCTGATGGTCCAAAACAAGGTAGCCTTGAAAGGCTATTCAAACACCAAACGAACTTAAATTTGTCTGCCAATTTTCTGTAGGCATATATGTGCTCACCTCAGGGTGAGGGCTGTTTGGAAAGAATCCTAGACCTTTTGCTCCGACATTTTGAATGATGTCTAGAGAGGCCACATGACTTGGGCTTCCACGTAGTAGTCTGTCATATTCATCTATTCTTGGGTCGGAGATCATTCCTGAAACCCTCAGTATCTCTGTCAAAAGAAGTCAATTTTAGCAAGAATCCCTCTATGGCAAAGCATATATGTTTCCATAAATAGAAACAACTGTGTGGAGACTGTCTCACAATGTTGCTATAAATGACCACAAAAAGTAATTCAAGAATAGAAAATTAGATTAAAAGTGATGACTACGCTTGTAAAAATGGCAAACAGATGAAGAACTAAAGCAGATGCGAGACCTTTCAAAAGTAAAAATCATTTCCAAAAAACCAGATTATTCGTCTTTATACTAATTGACAACAATTGACAACGATAAATCTAATTACGTGAGCGAAAGACTCACGTAAACTCACAAATCTCAACTGTGATGCTTGTCCTCAAACCTACTTTTCACGACTAAATCTAACAGAAAACTGGTAAGTGCAGTACAGTTCTGAATTTTGTGAACTTGAAGAATCCAATGTGTTCCTCTATCCCATTTTCTAGGGTGAGAAACTGCTGTTAAAAGTTCTTCTTTGCCTGTTTTTATCAATTAAAATGCGCATGCTGCAGAGAGCTCGCACATCTGAACTTCTGTGATATTTTTTCCCCCTAATAGACTCAGAGGTTATCAAACACACAGTGTGGCATATGGTGATGCAATAGGTTATATCATTATACAGAAGGAAAAGGACATTTACTTCCTTGTTTCCTAGGGATTTTTCCATTAACAAGTTAAATGGGAACAACATCGAATTGGTGAAGCAATCGATCAGTGGAAGGCCTATCAAGCATTTAAGGAAACCCTCTTGAAAATAGCAGATGCTATGAAACTATAATGATCTCAGCATACACCTTATGCTTCAAAAAGGTTAGTTCTTTTGCATTCAACAGTGTGGATAGATAGTACATGCAATAAACAGAGCTTTTGAAATGCAAACATCTCTGATAAGCCAAAACAGAAGCAGAAAAATTTATAAAACAATTATAAATTGGATAGGAGATATGAACCTTGATTCAGCAATCGGGTGCATATTGGAAGGACCTGCATGAAAGGTACAAGCTTCTGTCTTTCTGCTAACAGCTCTGTCAAGTACTGACTACAGGAACATAAAGAACACCACCAACAACAAATATACTTAACAAATTAAAATAGTTGATTAAACAAACCAAAGCTAACATAAATTTCATGGTTAGAAAGTATTCAGAAAAGGCAAACCTTTCAACATCTGAATCGGTCCTTACAATTGGAGAGACCGCTCTTGCTGGTGAAAAGTTCAAATTCTGTGTGTATAAGCTAGACATAACTTGCATGCTACGAGGGTCTGAAATTTTGCTTGGAAAAAGTTAACCTAAACAAGAAAAAGATCAAAAAAGAAGAATCCAAAGCCAAGAAGTTTATGGGAAAGAAGGGAAATACTAATTAAAAGGGGACAAAACATGAAGAGTCTGGTCAGAGGAGAAATTGGAAGAAATCAATAAATACTACTACTAGTAGTACTAGTTGTCTGGAAATTGTGAATGTGGAATTGAAGGGCTAGTAGTAGTATATTTTTCTTGGTGAGTTGCAGTGAATTGGAGGCTTAAATAGGTGTGGGGTACATATCAGAACACGTTTCTGCCATCTGGGGTTGGAGGCCAAGATTCACACTCTTTGTTTAAAACTGTCAACCAAAGCTGTTGTTTTCGTTTTTACGGTTGCAGCGTCTGCTGATTGATTCTGTTGTATTAGATTTTTTTTTTCCATTTACCTGTAATTTAGATTGCCGCAGTAGATTTTTTTTTTTTTGTTGGTGGTATTTCGTGGCAAATCATATTAGTAGTAGTATTAGATGAGGTTTTCGTAGGTTGGTCCCTGCTGCATGCTCCAAGGCCAGCTGCATAGGTAGGTATCACCAGAAACCACGCCAACAGTATAGTTGCCATGCTATTTACTTGGGGAGCAGTTTCATATTTTACTTTCTCTTTTTCGGTCGAGCAAAAAAGAAAAACGGACCGTATTTCCATTAAAATACATTTATTTTAGAAGATATTTTCTTCTTTGTTGGAGTCACTCGTTTCGAAACGTCGAGAAGTTACTAATTAGATAGTGGGATGTTCATTACTTAAAGTTAGTCATTTAAACATAAAGTCCTTTTCCTCACTGGAAATAGGGCTATAAATCCAACCAAATAATTTGGTACTCGATGTGAATTCGGCTCAAACCAAACTTGTACAAATTTATTTGTTTAGGTATCAATTTAAATCCAAACATAATTTTAAACTCAAAAATATTAACAAATCAATCAAGATCTTCATGTTGTCCGACTCGATATGTTCAGAAACATATACGGCAAGTAAATTTCATAAAAATATATCTAAAGTTTCCTACCTTAACTCCACTTCTTTTTTTCCCCGTATATTGCTTATCTTATAAAATAATAAGCATATAATACTCTTGTCTCTTAAATAGGTATAATTGATTTTAATCACATCCGTAATTCTTCGTAATAGATTTCTTGAATATCAAAAAGCAAAAATTAAGGGAAAAAGCAACAAACTAAGATGAAAATCTCGACCTAATACAACATGATATTTCAAACCAAGCCAAGCAAATCTTTGATTGTATGTGTTTGAACTCGATACTAAAACAAGTCAAGCCAAACATTTCGTAAACATACATCAGAAATTTCAAACCAAATTAGATCAATTTCTTTAAAAAAATTATCGACCACAAGCCAAGTTTAAACATTTATTTTAATCGTCAAACCAATTCTGAACGTACATCTATCCGGTTCGTTGAGCCTTTTTTTTCAGCCCTAACTAGACAGGGATAATTTCATAAACCTCCCCTAGGATTTTCTATAATTTCACTTAGCATCCTTGATATTTTAAAAATTACAACTACCTCCCTCACCCATTTAAAATGACAATACTGGTTTTGACATTTTAATGAAACTCCTTCTTCTATTATTTATCTATGCTTATACAAAAGATGGGTTTTTTGCATTTTTTTCCCTTTTCCCTTGTTATTCATTGCTCTTATATTTTGTCAGTAATATCATAGTATTATCAATCCCTAACCTTCATCGTGATCAAATGTCAAACTAGCAACATTTTTTTTTTGGATAACTTTGAATATCATATATTTTCTAGCTCTTATTTGTTTATTTATTTTTTTTTTCTGGTATCAAATCAATAATAACTAAAAAGTAAATGGCTTGCATAACTATTAAATTATGATAGTTCCGCCACTTCACTAATCTACAAACTTTAAAAAATTATCCATGACACTTTCTTCTCCATCTTAAAAGAATTTATATCTCCAATAAAGTACTATTAAAAGCAGCCTATCATAATGAGTTTTATTATCGTAGTTAATTATTAAATGACAAATATGAGCATAAAAAACTTGACACACATTCTTTTATAATTGTGCTAAATTACTTTATAATTCTTTAGAAGAATAAATCAAACTTTATTAGAAGCGGACATTATAAGGTTTTCATTAAATTTTTGACCCTATTTTAAGGTTTAGTTACTAAAAGTGTGAAATCAAATGAGACAAGTGTAAATTTCAAATCCTTGAGAGAGCTTAGTGAAATTGATAGAAAGCTCGTGGGAGGTTTATAAAATTATCCCCAGTAAATAAAAGTAAAATTTTACAATTTCTCTGCTTATTAACTTACAAAAAGATGTTTTTCAGATGGTAGTTAAAATTTTATCCAATTAATTAGATATATATAAAAAATAATGTTGTATTTAGTTAAGTTGCAAAAAAGTTTTATGTGAAAAAAAAATTAACAAACACTACTTTATTTACTCGTTTGAGGTGCAGAAAATGCTTGCTTCTCTAATACCCAACATAACTGATGAGAATATTAGTCAGATGACCTTGAAGTCTTGATTTGATTATCAAATTTTACACTTTCCTTCTTTGAATCTTTCCCTTTGTATAACTTGAAAGCACTCTTTTTTTTTTTTTTTTAAAAAAAAAAGAGCTTCTTGCAATATATTTTCTCCATTCCCCTTAAGACACTCTTAGATAGCTGTCATTAAAAATTAAAGGAAATACATATTGGGGGTCGAGGCAAATTTGTGCTTCCATGCTTTTGTTTTTTACTCTCGTCAATAATTGATTTCATTTAAATCCTTTTCAAATGTCCAAATCAGACAGTAATGAGTCCTTATTTTAAGTCATGTTAATTGATGTGTTCCTTGTATATTTCTTTCTTTAAAAATAGCCAACGAACGGTCGCTGGAGTCCGAATATTCGCATCATGGCGGATTGCGGAACAGTCGCGGATATGTGCGCGCTTATAAACTTATACTAATATTAGTACTACACAAAACGACATAAAACTATTTATTATTATAATTCTAGATTTTTTCTAACCCTCTCTTTTTTATTTTCAATTTGCCTCAAACACTCAAATGTCAAGACCCTATTTACCACTACCATCGTACATTAGTCCATCGTACTTCCACAGTTTTTTTTTTTTTCTCTTTTTTTGTGTCGATCTCAAGGGCAAAAGAAGCAAAACTACAGAGAAGCAGATTTTGTGCCTATCTCAATAAGTACCCGTAGATTCAAGTTTATTCAGGGTTACAAGATAACGAAGAGAAACATGATGGTTTGCCAAAAATCAACCACATGTTTCACTCGAACAAAATTGTATAGGGTCGCCTTTTTTTTCCACTTAAATGTGTTAGGTGGTAGAATACGACTTGAATATATCCAATTAAGCAGACTAATCTGGACCGGACCAACTAATTCCTATGCCTGCATGTGTAGTGTAGTAGTAGATTAAGGGTGGGTTAGATATCCAGCTAGCAGCTGTTATCAGAAGAAGGAAGACCAGCAGCAAACGATGCAGACGACAAGTATGTGAAGAAGCAGAAACAGAAGCAGCAGAAAGCAGCAGCAGCCTCATCTGCCCACAACATAGAACGTCTTAGATTCGATATTGCGACAACAATTCTGCATCATGAGTTCTACATGACAAAACCTTAATAGTTGTCACGAGCAATGGTTACAGCCTTAATAAATAGCACTTCTCCTTTACAGTTTACACCCCATCTGCAACCTTAATAAATAGTGCCATGGTTTTTCCTAAATGAGCATATATAGCAGTATATAGCACCCACTCCAATCTCCTGGAAACTGTCAACCCCACCCGAAGCGAAAACTGCCACAGCTATCCTAATCAGGGGGATGCTAATTAAGTCATGATTTAATATACTGTAGTACGTATTAAATTAAACCAACCAACCACTAGTCTGCGTGCAAACTGTTGAAAAATTGTCTGATTCTGTCCGCAATCGATATATTCCCCTTCACAAACTTGGAGAATTAATTAAGAGGGATGATCAGGTGTGTTATGGTAAAGGGCCACAAGGGGGGAAGCATTGGATTCCTTTAAAGATTGCCTAGAAAGTACTACATGGCAGTGCACGTTGGGCCAGAGACAACAATGCGTGGATTGCAGTTTGTTGATCTGTGGGAATTTCTTGGTCCTAGTCTAAATTAGTCCTCTACTCTCATCATCTACCCCACAATTCGGTGTCGAAATATATATATATATATATATATATATCTCCATCATGTATGTATCCTTGTTGTCTTTTTATGTACGTGAAGGTTTAACTGCATCGACACAATTTGGACCTTGTCTAGTAGAACAGGGTGTATTAGAAACTTGATATTGCATTATGAGTGGGTGTTGGAATCGATTTACTGTCTATTGCACATCGAAAATATGATCATGGAGAAGGGGCAAAGGCTGTAAAAACTGCAAGTGTTTGTATTGAATTTTAACCTGTTACAAAGGCTGTCTAAAAATTTCCAAACCTATAGAAGATACCTAGACCGATCAGTTATTTCGTTCTCGTTAACCAATCTACCTGCACATATGATTATCCAGAGCGTCCCCGAGTTCTGACGCGGTAAAAGAAAAAGACAGCGTATTATGGATCATCATTGACATTGCCACAGCTAGTTCTGGAGTCTGGAGCCCCGGTTATCTGTGGGAGTATTTTAGTTTCTGTTTTTCTTCCCTCTTTTCTCTGTTCCAGAAAGAAAATCACCAGCGGGGTATAGAAAAACTAGACACATTTGTTAATAGGCAAGTCCTGTCCTAGTTGCGTTCTGTCTTGAATTCATGAAAGCTGTATTGGGACCTCAACTGGCAGCTGCCCAGCTTGGCGAATCCATCCAATCTAAAACGCTCTCTGGAATGAGGCAAAATTTAATGCAGCAGTTTACTTTTCAGTAGGATATTTGCTTAGATTGACTGGTTTGACTAGTAAAACGTAGGCCTTGTTTGGCAGGCAAGTTTTTTTGTCAAGTTTGTCTGCTACAAATTTTTTAAAAAATTTTAACTACAGTAACTTTAAAAAACTTTTTAAGATTTTTAAACTATACACTTCGAAATATTCAAAAAATTTTTAAAAAACTTTTAAAGTAAGTTATAATAAAATTTCAGACAAATACCCAAAAAACTCACTTGTGCCATAAATTAGTTGGGAACTTGAATTTTGAGTGATCTAAGATTGCGGTCATCAAGTAGTCATTCTTCAACTTGGCCTTTGACATACTACACTACCACCAACAACGTCGTACTCCTATTATTTTTGTCGTCAAGGGTCAAGGGCCAAGGCTGGAATTTCCAGGACTTAGTTCAGAAGTTCGATTCCTGCTCTTTTCTACTTCAAACAATGCACATAGCTCAGACGTGCCCGGAGAAGCCACAAACCAACTAAGATGTTTCTTTTACAATGAAAATGGAAAAAGAAAAGGGATTGGTCAAATTCGCACCCTTGATGCATAAATGACTTGTATTGTTAACATTAATCCTAACTTGTACCGTTAAGTGTAGATTTAAGACGAAGGCGTGTGGATTTAATCTCTCCCAAATGAAAAAAAAATATCTTCAAATTTCACTTCATGCGGGGTATTACCCATTTAATCTTCCATTTTGAGTTGCATTCCGCAATTGGGCTGAATGGTGCAAGCTGAGCTTTGATGGAGTCAACACTGACCAGCATGAGATGATCTATTACTTTTGTAACAGATTTAACCAGTGCCATATGTATCTTCTGTTGCTTATTTCTCAACTAAAAGGGGATACTTTAGCGGGGTTTTTTCCATGGGAGAGCAGAAAATCTCTTTGCCCAGCTTATTAGACAATCAACACAGTAAAAGTAAAAGCGCGTTCCCTATATCCTTCGTCCTTTGGGTTCGTTTCTTTTGGACTTCGGCTTGTATGGTTGATTTGCGCACTTCCATGGAAAACAACACCGGCAGAAAGAGATTGAAGATCAATTTCGCAAAAGTTGGATCTTCTCAGATGCTGGTTGCACTTGAAGAAGGACTAAAGTCAGAGAGACAATGACTTGATCCGCCCCTCATTTTGTCCTTTTCCAGGTGTGAATCGATTAACTAGTACTAGTGTATAACAAAGCAGCCAACGTGTGCTGCTGCTTTCTTTATTGACTACTAATCTAAATATACCTTACCTCAACATCTTGTGTCACGATTTTAGCAGTGACAACTAATATTTCAGCAACCAAGAACCATGACAATGAGTTGGAATTGAGAACTTTTGAGCAATGTCCCTTTTTTTTTTTTCTTTTCCCTTGTACTAGATTGTCCAGCTCAACGTTTGGACTATGTGACAGAATGATGAGTTCACATGCGGCCATAAGCACCAATCGGACATGGTGGAAAGATATTTGCACAAGGAGACATTAGAGGACTGCAGAATGCAGAAAGCAGATGACGGAATATGGTGGACTGTGCAGCATGTGTTGAGATCAGTAGGAATCCCAAATGTCTAAATCTTAACTGGCTGGTAGTGCTAGGATGCGCAAAATCATGGTAAGACGATAATTGCTTTACATTGCTAAAACGGATTAGTAATATATACACTTTCTTGTTCGTAGTTCCTAGTTCACTATTACTTATGCAGGATCGAATAATTGCAGTAATGAACTTCAGATGCTTCACTAAACTTCTATGTGCAACTCTGCATTTACCTTTTAGGCTTTTATGCGGAATTGTTGTATCGGCACTTGCCTTTACTTCGATCTTCAAGAACCACATCGACCGGATAGATATGGATCTGAGGGGCTGAGGTCCAATACTAGCAGTAGAGACTCAGAAAGAAATCGAATAGGGAGTGCAACAATAATATTGCCTTTGATCAAAATCAAGAAAAATCACATCTTTGAAAAAAGAATTGTGTTAAATCAATAATGTCACGAATTGAAGTTTTACTTTTACCAGAAACGTATTGTCAAGCAAGAACCAAATACTAGGGCACGTAATCATCTTCCAATGATGGTCTAGTTCGAGTCTCCAATGCCACTGGCGCCTTCGTAAATCCAACATTTGCCATTAGCAAGGGCTCCCCTCTCTCTGCTGCTTCCTCCATTCTCTGTATGTTTCTTCGCCGTCTATACTTCCTCAGACAAGCAAGAAGAATACATAGCAGTAGCAGCAGCAGCACTCCCCCAACCACAGACCCAACGATTATCCAGACTTTGTGATTGTTCTTCTCACCGCCGCCTCCCTGTCTACCGGTACCTCCACCAGGAGCTGGAGCCGAAGCCGGAGCCGGGGCTGTGAACTCAACCACTATAGAGAAATGGCCTTGTTTTGCAGCAGAACAGGCACTCCGGTTAATGACATTGTCAAATTGAAATGAGCCATCCAAACCAAAAGAAATACATTTTGGCGACAATCCTTCAGGCACCAGTTGGACGTTCGGTAGGTGGATAGTTATGGGATCTTTGGAGGCTCGGATGTCCAATTCCTGTAGATTTCTGGCTGACAAATTGACTGCATCATAAGCCAGGAGACCCACAATTGGTGCCAAATATGTGTAACCAGGTAAAGGGTAATACAAGGAAGACCAATTTGCCAAGTTGTGATAGACCAACACAAGCCTCTCAACATAAGGTTGCTCCAAAACACCAATTGGAATATGAAATTCTTTATAGCTGTTAACCCCTCTTCTTCTCAAGCTCCCACTTCTCAGCCTCAATGCTGCAACCTTAATCCCTGTCAAGTTGGATGGCACGTTGCCATCGTAGACAATGCCCGTTCTGGGCCGAACAACCAACGCCCTGAAAGCATAGTCTTGAAGTAGTGAATCTAGTGAGCGCGCAGATAATTCGGCAGCTGATTGAGCTCTAAGCACTGGAACAATCCAGAGAATGATGTAAAAATACGCAACAAGAAGCATCAGAATGCGAATAATCTAACGAATCCCCTGAAAGTAACCGCATCCAAAACGCAAGCATTCACGACCACATCTGAAAGCTGCTTTGTCCGATTCAACCACAATGGCCATGCTTTTGTTTCATCAAACCTAGAGGAGGTAAATTAGTGTGGAAATATGTAGAGATTCACTAAAAAGCCAAAGGGCTGAAGTATCTCAGACTAACTTACAAAAGAATAGAAGTAATCTTGAACTTGAATGCACCCGTATAGAATCTTTGACAAATAGGTAGAGATATGAGGGAGAGAAATGACACGAATCCTCTTACCGATGCCAGCAGAAAATAGCAGGACAAAAAATCTGGGCAAGAAAATGGTAGTGAAGGGCCGAAGGCATTAAGTGTGGCAAGACATTAATGGAAATAAAAAGCAAGTGGAGGGCAACTAACCACACACTAATACAGTCATACGCACACAAAACAGAAACACAGCTGTGTCGAGACAGAAAAGAGAGAGTTGCGGTGTTCAGTGTCCACCCCTACCGCTTGTGGAGTATTTACTCATCTCCTACCCACTTAAATTCGGACATGTCAGCCAAGGATTAGACCATGAAAGCTGAGTAGGGACCATTGCCGCCTTTCTTTACAAGTATGGAGTTTCCTTTATTCGTTCTTTTTTCCTTTTATTGTGGTGAGAACTTAGAAGTGGAACCCCATCACCAATAATCCCATGAACAACAGGGGTAGAGGGAGAGGGAGATAGATGTTTAGAGTGGTTTGGGGAGAAGAGCCGAGCTAGCAACCACCTAATGTTACGCTAAATTGGCATAATGCATATGGCCAATCAATTTACAAAAGATAAAAAGACAGTAAAATGAGAAAAATAAATATTTGGGCAGGACCGCTTGGACCAGCTTGATGGAAGAAAAATACTACTGAAAGCCATCGTTCAGGGTGTCTGGCTCAGCCTCGTGGTGGTCCTTGTGAATTTCTTTTTGCTACTATTTTGTGGAAGGATCTCATGTATCTAACATGTGACTACATTGCGATTATACCCTTAAACAATATAAAGGGAGAAAAAAAAATGGAATACTGCTCTTAGTTAGACGCTTAATCGTGACCTCTTGATTGCTCGCAGATAAAGCATTTCTTCTGTATCTTTCATGGGCAGCTAGATTTCCCTTCTGCATTTGGCCTTTTCCTTTCTACGTCAGTCTTCGCTGTTCTTTCACGAGTGCGCCTCACCTTAGAAGAATGGGCAGCCTTCTGTTTAGCGGGGTTCTAAATTCTCAGCAACCGCATGCTAGGTCTAGCTGTTAACCTTCTGCTTCATCAGCTTCGCAAAATTCTAGAGCCAAGCCACCCTTATGGTCATAATGCTGAAGTAGCAGCGTGTACACGTTACGACAACACCGAATAGGGGAATACTACTATCCCAGTGCAACAGAAAGTTAAACATGCAACTGAATACAAAAGTTCAAATTGATGCAGTAACCCCTGAAAGTCGTGCTGCCACATTGATCGGAGCTATATAAAAATTTCAAAGATGCAGGAAACGGGAATCTCTCTTGTAAGGTCATGAACAGCTTGCTTAAGACAAAATGATCAACTCAACACACTGCAAATGCAAATAAAAAATCAATAGTAGCACTATAAGCCAAGCCAATTGCAAGGATAATGACCAACCACCAGCAGCTTCACGGTATACACGCACTGAGTGAGTGAGAAATTTCATACAGACAATTACAAGCTTACTTCTAAAACCAGTTACAAGCTTGAGGCCCACCCCTTTCCCTAGGTTTTCTAATATTTGACAACAGACGAAGCACAAAACGCTGTCAACTAAATCCTGCAATTGCCAATAATGGGGATACAATGCCCAAAAATATGCAAGTAGGAAAAGAATCAATTAATATTATGCCGATACAAACCTCTGTTGAAGGAGAAAAATCAGACAAAGTCCATCCAAGCAAATAAATTAGTGTCTCCCCAGATCTTCATTTGGCATAGGGATATAGGAACTAAGTGGGGTGACAGATTGGAAGACGTCTTTGGGCTCCGAGGATGGAACTGGATGCACCGCAATATCACGAGTCACTAATGGAGTTGCATCATGAGAAGCAAATGGAGATGCCAGAGACAGTGGTAATGAAGGTGGCGTTGTTCCAAGCGATAGGAGATTAGAGGTCGAAGGCACCTTAACAGGGTAAACTTCAGTGACCTCCTCAGTCCCTTCATCAAGGTACACAACATCCTGCATGGTAAGCTGGTGGTATTCGACAATCTCCCTCAGAAAACGGTTCTCCCGTGCAAAAACAGAATTCTCTTGAGCCAGGCGAGCTTTCTCAGCTAAAAGTGTCTCAAGTTGAAGCCGTATCTGTTATCAAATGTTACTATTAGAGCTAATAAAATGTTGGAACAATATCAATTCAAATAATGTTTTCTATTTGTTTTTGTTTACAGAAGCAGCAAAAACTATTACTATTAATTAACATAATAAATAGAAAGGAAACTCCTCCTCCCCCGGAACCAACCAAACAACATCTGCAAAAGACTTTGAGGGTGGCATTTAAATTCTTCTTTCTTTTCATGTTGGTGGAAGGAGGGGAGAGAGAACTTTGATTTCTGGGACATCAGATAACCTAATTGCCATAAAAAAAAACTAAATGTGATGTACTGAGGCAAAAGACTTGCTAACTCCATGATGCTCTGCCTGCCTCCTTCCCATGAGTAAAATGCAGGTTGCATTAATGACAAAGATATCTGGGGAAACCACAACAAAAAGATTGAACATATGGGAGGATCCGAACGAATTCTGCTTTCATTTCCCCTGTATGGAGCACTGGCAGGCTGCACTCTAGGCAGCTAGGAAGGCTCACTAGACCAGCAGCCAGACCAAGAATGAATGTGTAATGAAGGTATGATGTGCAAAAGTATAGTACTTTGTCTGAAAAAATCCCTATTTTTTGGACTTTAGAGGCAAAAAAAATGCAATATATAGAAATGAAAGTTCAAACGTTTCCTTTAGTTTTTTTTTTCTTGGTGTTGGGGGGGGGGGGGGGGGGAAGGGGGCTGGTGTAGAGACACAGCATGAGAGTTTACCAAATCATCATCTTCTGGGTTGTCTCCTTTTTCACGACTTTCTCTGAGAATTCTATTTTCTTCTTCCAGCTGAGCACAGCGCTCTTTAGCAAAAGCTAGGTCTGCTTTGACAGTCTTCAGTTCCCGTAAAAGAAGTTTTGCCTTTGCAGCCATTGCCATTGCAACCTGTGTTTTGACGCAATGAGAATGTAATGCACCTTGCAACTGTTAACAACAACTTAGAATTGAAATTAGAAAATTTCATCTAAATATACAAGAATTTTTTTATAAATGAGCTATTATCAAATCACCTTTCTTTCTTGTTTAGATTCCTAGTTTTATTTTTTGGGGGACATGTAAGCTTCATTAAAAAGACAAATATGTTACAAAACAGGAGGAAGATCCTGAGGGATGTCCAGAAGAGCCTGAAGATCAATGGAGAAAGGAGATAATTAAAGCAAATTCTTACTCTTATTCAAGTCTTAGCAGTATTAAACATAAGGAAGGTCAAGGCAAACAAGCAGAAAAACAGATTATTCTAAAGCTCAAGGACCAATTGGGCATGAGAAAATTGAAAGTAAATGAACAATTACAAGTACCATAAAGGAACTGAAAAACAAGAAAGAAAACTGAATGTAAAGGATAAACCGGCCATAAAGAACCAAAAACCAAGAAAATGCTCAATTTGCTTCTAGATATCAGATTTTAGTGTGTCAAGGGTGACAAAACCTAGTTTAGACAAGCAATAGAAGAAAATTGAGTTTAGATCAATCTATGGCATCCATGACTTTTGAAACTATCATCTAGGAAATAGGGATCTAAGCATTTACAATTTTACAAGCAAAAACCTTTCCGTTTGGCTTCCACAATACCTCATAAAGAAGAGGAAAGCCATATCATAGAACATAAAGTTGAATTAACTGCTAATCCTTTCCACATTATTTTAGTATTCCCCCACCCCCCAAAAAAAATTCATGTGGTTGATTTTAGAAAGATCAAGATACATAAGTACACCAACCAGAACAGATGTTGAACTAGGTTTTGGGGGGAAGAGGGTGGGGGGCGGGGGGGACAATTATACCTTGGCTAATAGAGCCAAAAAGCCTACTGTCAAATGGTAGAATCTTCTCAGAAGATCAACTTATAGCATATGAAAGAAGCAATCAAAAAGGAAGGTGAGCAGAAAAACTGCTAAACAAGATATGGTGATTTATTTTTATAAATTCATGAAATTTTTAAATGCACTATGACAGAGACACATGGAACAACTTCAAAGTAATAAACAAGTCTAAATAACAATAGACACCCCCCCCCTTGACACAATAATTAGAGCTTATACAACCAGCGTCACAGAGTTGGCACCTTACGTCGCGAGATGCTTTCAATTGGATTTCCAATTCTGCATGTGTCCGGGGTTGCACATGGGTCTGGCCCAATGGTTGTTGCCGAAAACTACCAGTATTCGAAGTCTGGTTCTCAGGTATAGAACCACTTCCTTTTTTCCTAATTTGCAGCTTGCGTGTTTCTTGAATGATGTCTGCAGTGCGATTCTCCACAACTGCAAGACCCTCCTGCAAAAGAAGGGGATTTAGTTGTGGAACATGACAAAGAATGAACATATATGTCAGAACGTAGACAAACATTGCGTGCAAGTCTAGGATGACTACCAAAACAGTTGTCCCCTGGAAGATATTTGCACACGGCTTTTCAAAATTGTAGAGGTGCTAGATCAAACTATACAGAGTAAAACATCTTATCTTCAATTTTTTTTTTAAGGATCAACAAAAGGTCTTACTTGTTACATTACACTTTAGAAGGATCGAGCACATAAGCCCTCATCAAATGCCATATTAGTATTCAAATGATGTTCACATACGGAACCTTCAGCAGTTTTTTAAAGAAAAATCAAAGAATATACAGAAGCAAAACTTTGAAAGCAACTCATATTATGCAACATCATAGCATAGTCAGGTCAAGACTTTTAGGCAACCTTCTGATGCTGCTTATAAGGAGATACAACTACATAAACAATTGTCCAAACTCTAACATTAAATTCATCCCCGAATTGGCATGAGGAATCACACTGCATACAGAAGAATTACAATTGTTCAAAACCAAAGCATTTGTGCAGAAAAATAGAGAAACCTACTTCTAATGCATTTCCAATCGTCCCGCCAATGTAATTAAGCGAAGAAGCCAGAGCACCTAGTCCCTTTTGTAAAGTAGGGCTGTCTTTCTTCGGACGGCTTTCATATGACGAGTATGTCCCATCATACTGCAAACAGGTGAAGGGACAACATAAAATAACAGAACATTAAGGGCTACCCTAAAGGTTCTTTACAAAGAAAAAAGCAAATGATATGCTATACAAAGACAGTTCATATGAATAATTTTGGAATATTATGGCAAAACATGTTAACACCATATAAAAGGAGAATCATAAGGGTTGTTCCCAAATGAGTGTAAATGGCTTTTGAAATTCTTGACCAGTTCAGACACAGTGATCATTTTTAAAGTTCACCTGGCCTCTAGTTGCTCTACCAGACATCTGCGGTGTTGTCCTTCCTGGTGTTTCATGCTGTTGGGATGCATTATCATCATCTATAATGGCTTTAGCTTTTCTAGCAAGTACACCCCAAAATCCTTGTTTAGGTTCATTCAAGCTTTTCATTGACGTATACTCATAGCTGGAAAACCCCTACATGTAACCAGTAAACATTAAGTGGAGTAAAAAGCACACAACAGGAATTAAGAGCTAAAAAATAGATAATACTCCACTACGGAAAAGAAATAATAGGAAGCTTCCTACATGCTAGGAAGCTTTAAAAAAATAATAAAAATAATGCACTACCAAAAAAAAAAGGAAAAATGAAACTCATTCAGTTTCAATTGTGCTGATTATCAGAAGGCAAGTGTCTTCCTGAAAATCTCATGAGTCACATGATAATGCCAAAACTCATAAATGTCCTTGTTTAAACCAGAGATACATTTACTAACATAAGTTGTCCCAAGAGCCTCCTCCTTCGCATATTCTGCAAACTGTTCCAATGCATAAAATCATGCAACACATCAAGTTTAAAGCAGAAGTATTCACTAACATATTAATTCACTTATTAAACTACAGAAATTTCCTATCCACAAAGTGATCCAAATGATTCCAAAACCTCGTATACTGGTATTGGGTCTTTTCCAGAAGCACAAATGTAAGAATCCATCAACTAACTTCTTGTCCATTTGGCATGTCCCAGGAAGAGGCATGCATGTATTTTTCAGCTATTGACTTCTTTTTTAGTTGGATGCACAACTGCTTAAATGCTTTTAGTTTGGAAACATTACACCTTTGATCCCTCATCTTTGCACTTTTAACAGGCAACCCCAGCCAATAAAGTGTCTTTAAAAGAAGGCAGCTCAAACTTTGGAGATGGATAAGACATCATGCCTGCAACCGCATCTGATAGACCATCACGCACTCTTACTGCTTCATGTCTAAAACATCCAATTGAGGACTAATTTATAATTCACATGCACGAAATACCATCACTCAGTCCCTTTGGGCTTCCCAGAGGGTGATAATCCCCAGCTTACAACTCACTCACATTCCCTCTTCTAAGTTAGAATGATAAAATTCCCCTGAAGCTTTTCAGACAGAAATGTACCCGTTGCAGTTGCATCTCCTTTTACACATTTAAGAAACGAGATTATTACAACCCAGCCAATATGCTTACTCCTGTCACATCACAAGAATCCACACTTATGTGCTAGTAGGAAAGGAACCAAGTTGCACTTTATAAACATATTTCTGATTCAAGTACAGCATTTCTAAGAAATGGTTCCAAATTGTCACCTTTTTAACCTTTTCTTAAAGAACCCATTCCTATTCAGCTATGACAACATATTTCTGATTCAAGTCCAACATTTCTAAGAAAGAGTTCCAAATTGTCAAACTTTTCTAAAACAAAACCCATTCCTATTCAACTGTGACAGCTCAATTCGACGGAAATCTACAAAAGGTCAGGAAAAAACAACTTCAAATCTGAAAACAGCTATGCTGAAATCAAGTCAATAGAGCATATAAGTACTTAAATATATAAAGGATAAGATAATTGGAAAAGCTGGAACCTTGGGCGAGGAAGAGGAAGAAGACGAGGATCGAAGGGGATTGGAGTCGCGAGGAGAGGAGAAGGCGGACTGGCCATAAGCGGACGAGAGAGACGAGTCGTGATGAGCAGAAGAGGCTCTGATTGCTTTAGCAGCGAGAGAGGATGCGGAAGGCGATGAAGTGCCGCCGTCGCCGTCAACATCGTCCGGTAGCTGCAGCGGAGGAGGAGGCGCTGGATTATACGGACTCCCAATTTCTTCTTTGAAAGTGGAAGCCTTACCTAATTGCTGCCTCCTCCTATACGCCATCAATTATTTTGGACTTCTCCTCAGAACTCCAGAACCGCCAACGCTAATCCTTGATCCAGCTAAACTTTTCTAGTCAATCGGAATTGAATGCCGGGAGAGAAATGGAATTCGAAATCCTTTTCCCTCTTTAAAAGTACCTAACAACCTCGCCTTGTTTGCTTCTTCCTCTTTTGGCTGGGACAAAAAGGGGGCCGAAAAAAAAAAAAAAAGGAGAGATAGAGAAAGAGAAAAAAGCGCCAAGGGGAAACCACCTGCTGTATTGTTTAACTGAACCTCGGCATCGGCTGATTCCGCACCAGCCCAGATCCGATTCCTTCAATTATGAAATGGGCATGCTTCTCCCATTCCCCACTTTTTCTTTTCTTTTTCTTTTTTTTTGCGGGGTGGCAAAAATTAACTTTGCGTCCGCTAATTTTAATACTAATCTCAACGGAGTCTCTTTTGTTGCAGATACCATTTATCTGCCCACTTCTATTTTGAGTTTCAACCCATATTCTAAGAAGGAATGTAAGTTTAAAGGAGTCGAATCAAGTTGGACATTATTGCATGAAACTCGATTTGATTTTTCTAGTCTATTTGAATCAAACTTCTATTGAGCCAAACTTTTTATACTTCAGTGTATTCATCTTTACGATGCTTTGTACATATGGAGCCAGATTATTAACACAAAATCCCATTCAACGTTTACTTGAACGCTTAATGCATTAATCTGTAATGAGTTCTATTCAACGTTTAATTATCTCTTGTTCTGTAGATTTTAATTTTCGTTCATTTCATCTCTTGCTTTCTTTGGATTAATATGGAATTGTTGTTTTCACTTCTGTATTGAGGAAGAAAGTTGAATAGAAACTAGCATTGCTACATTTGCAATAAACTTAAAACACGATGATGTTCTATGGAAGCGCGCTGCGGGAGTGTTTGGATAGTGTATTATTTGAAATATTATTTGGAATAATTACTGTAGCACTTTTTATGATGTGATGTATGTGAGATAAAAAGGTGGTTGGAAATATAAAAAGGTGGGTTGGAAAATGTGTCTATGATGCAAGCGAAATATTATTTGAAATAATTGAGGTATCCAAACAAACATGGCTTCCCACTATGGATTACACAGTAGTTAGGACAAGCTTCTAAAATTAAGCCTTGATTTGATGCAAAGTTTATATTCACAATTAATAGAAATGATATTTTGACCAAAGGGTAAGGATGGGGGGAAAGTAGGCAGATGATGATATAACAAATTTGCCAGTTATTGAGAGAAATAGGGTTTTGACCCCAAAAAAAAAAAAAAAAAAGCGTCAAATTGGAGAGCCAAGGAATCACATTGGAACATGTTGCAAAAGGACCAGAATAAAATTACTCCAAAACATGAGCGAGAGCAAAGCATGCAATTTTGTGATTTTGTGCTCTGTCAAAAGTTTCGGCGGAGTTTCTTGAAGATCTTGGGCCTCCATTGTCAGACATGTGGGCCATTTGTTGGATTGCGATCAGGGGCAATGATTTTATGGGTTTTGCGTGGTCCACGCCTTCTTTTAAGCAGGCCTTCTTTTAGAATTCTATTGGGATTCCCACTTGGTCCATATGGAACTCAATTTTGGTTTATTTTGCTTAATAGAAGCTTATACACATATTAATCTTGGTTTAACTAAGAATACAGCTGAAAGATGCAACCAAGTTACTTGATATTCGAATTAAATTTAAATTGATAAGAGTTCGTTCGAACTTGATTCTCCAATAACGGTCGAAAACAGTTCGATCCAGATCAGTTTGGCAAATAAAAATGCCAAACTTGAACAAAATTTCAAACTCGTTAGAACAATCAAACAAATTTGAACACTAAAATGTTCAGTTTAATTAGATTCATTTACACCCTTAACCAAGAACAGCAGCAACTAAATTTGTTTACACCCCTAGCCAAGAACAACACTGATATTTCAGTAACACAGATATAATTCTCATGATTATGGAAACAGTAACTCTCGTCTAAAATAGTAAATTGCGGAATGAAGTACTTTCTTTCATCGTCCTTAATAGGATGGAATTTTTAAGCCATCGTTGGGAAAGGGACTATGGAAATGTAAACAAATTGCAACGGACGAGTACCGGATGAAAATTGACTACGATACTATTAATATTAATTTCAAGTGGTACAAACATATTATTCAATTGATGTTACCTCAACACAGCTGGTGTGTGGTGATACAAACATCAGGACTTCAAACTATGGCAAAAACATGTAACAGCCATTACAGACTGTCCTCCTTATTAATCAACTATTTTTACCGAATTCTGGTGTGTGCCCATAAGTGTTTTAAGGTTCTTATTTCGAATCTCGTTTGACAGTTGATCGTCTATCACTCGCGGATTATTTTGAAAGTAGATCGCGTCTCTTTCATTTGATACTCATCCGCGTCAAACAGCCAGGCCTTTCTCGCGGTGATGCTCTTAAGATCTTCTTGTCGTTAGACAAAGACTTGGATTGCTGCTTTAAGCACTTAAAAACTAATTCTTTGTAGCTCAAGTATATACCTATGTACAACCACTGTCCCTTGCCCATTCCAGAAACATTTCAAGTGTCTATAGAAGATCAATGGTTCACTGCTTACTTTTCATCACTTGTCACTAATATTTGATTTCTCTAAATTTAAACGGGCGTGCGATGCACTGGTCTGGTCCAATGTTGATTTAGTCCGTGTCGATTCTCCTTGATCCAGTTAGGCTCTTTCTTAGATAAGTTAGCATAAAAATAAAAGTAGTATAGATATTGCATATTGATAAAAAAAAAAAGTATATATCTATATACAAATGGACTAATTAACCCCACAAAATTGGTCGTGAGATTTGCTTTCGCCTAACTGGACCACAATAATTGCAATACGTAATTGAGTAAATCTTATATACACTATTACTATTGAATCCATGATATATATGTGCAAAAATTGAATTTTAAATTCAAATTCTGCATAATTATCATTCATGCAACATTGACAGTGATATACATTGTCAGTATAGAAAAGATTAATCATATGTAATTTATGAACTTTATGCCATCCTTATATATCTTTACCCCATGCAATTGTAATCATACTCTCTTGCAATATATCAGTTGTGTATTGATTTCAATAAAAAAAAAATGAAAAGAAAGTTTTTTGATTGGTTTGAGTGACCATAATAGAAAAATTACAAAAATATTTTATTGTTTGGGTATGAACTTATATGTAAATTTTTTTTTGCTTGCATTATAAACTTGTTTTTTTATATATTTTTATCCACTTTTTTATTTAATGTACATCACGTTGCAAAATAGATCACAGTGTTATTATCTCCTACACTTTTTTTTTCCAGCGATTGCCAGATTCATGAATCACATAGCAATAATATGCAATCTCGATAGGGATTTGTAAATGCTGGATTGGCTGCGGAGATGGTCTAATATTCCCAGACAAACCAACATGGAGAAATCCCTACGGTGGTAGCATGAAAGGCTGTATAGGTCATCAGGAATGATAAACTAAGCCTTAGATGAAAAGAAAAAAAAAAAAAACTAAGCTGAGATGTTACTATTTACAGGGCTGTGTTGATATCTGTACATGTATCCATCGGCTCGGAGTTGTTGCAATCAAATCAAATATGCTCGAGAAAAACTTCCAAAATAGAAATGAGCATAAATCTTGGTGCATGCAAGCCACTTGGGAGTCAGAGAGGGGAAAGGATAATGAAGAATATGAGGTTAGCCATAAAATGTTGGTCGAAAGTTTTCTCTGTAACACCGTGATGTGTTGGTTTTCTCTGTAACATAAAATGTTGGTTTTCTCTGTAACTCCGTGATGTGTAGCCATATGATTTGATCCAAAATACCCTCTATCCATGTTTATCCACGCTTGTCTTCTTATGGTTCCGACAAAACCCATGCTCATTTTACGCTGTCTAATCCAATTTGAACTAGCTATGTTCAATGAACTTGAATATTAATTAATACAGATAGATACATATAGAAGTATATTCTGCAGGATAGTACCTGAAGAGAATGACAACAAATTTTTCACTGATTTTAATTTTTTTCCTAATCAATTTAATGAGTCAAATGAATGTGTTTCCTTCAACCATCTAATTGCTAAGGAAAATGCAGACAAGCCAGTTATTGTAGTTCTGTACCATTGGAGTTTCTCAGTGACAACAACAGCATTGTTTGGGGCTGTATACCTTCCATGTGAGTGGAGGAAAAAAGCAGTCATATATCTCTGATATGGACTCAGTCCATCTATGAACCATCTCACAAATCGGTGAGATTCATATACTTTACAAGCAGAAGTAGTTGTGGATGTGAAACAAGGGCCTTTAATTTCTCACCACCAATAAATTTTATTGGAAAATGACGAGATCACAAGCACAAGAATTGACCCGTAAATGGCCACAAAGAATAGAGAAAAGTCTATTACAAATTTACATTAATACAGTACTATAAACAACTCCCAATTGGAACCCAAAACTTGTTTGTGGAGCCTCAGTTGTTATTTATTTTCATTTTGGCAGTTGGCACCGAGCAATAGCTTTCCACTAAACTAGTGAATGAAACTGTGAAAGAGGCGGAATTACACTACAATATAAGGAAGTACAGAATGAAACTGCTGCGCAATTTATCAGTAAAATACTTATGGACATGATGAGAGCAGCCCCTATTTTCAGTCATTTGCAATCTCTCTCTAATCAGTCGGACTCGGACACCCATTAAAGAGTGAGCCTCAACTGTAGCTATTCTCATTATTAGACCACAGTTTCATTGGCTCTCACCCCAGTTGCCACCAGGGTGTTGTACCTAGTGTAATTAGGGCCTATGAGTGTTTTTTTTTCTAATTTTTAATCCACCTAGTTTGTTATCCATGACCTAGAAGCTAATCATGAACATAGCTATTCTGTCATTGAGCAGAACATACCCATCACCTAGAACAGAAGACAGAAACGTACTCTACTAGCTTATGTGTATTTGATTCAAGTAAAAATGTGTTTACGATACAAGTGAAATATTATTTAAAATAAATTTACAATTCAAATACACTCACTAGTGTTACTAGAGTCAACACCTAGCTATCAGCAGACAAGTCAAATTCATTTTAAAGAACCAGCTTATCTCTGCAAATTGATAATTAATGTCATTTTCCTCACGCTATTTTCTTGTGTGGATTTGATTAAATTGTATGCTTACGTTAATATCGTCAATGAAGACAAGCTGTTTTCATTAGTTACATCAATTTTAGCCCTTAATATTCTAAAGCATTATATGCAACTTTACTGTTTTTGCCGTTTAATGAGTCGTTTTGTTTTGTCACTCCTATCACTTATCACCGTTGGCATTTGAACCTCAATTTAACTATTCCTGAAAAAAAAAAAAGCAAAAAGAAAATAAAAGACAATCTTCTGCGTTTTAGTTTAGCCAGTGAGGTCTAGGAGCGAATATGGCATAGGAATCTCTTGCAATACGTGAAACAGACGAAAAGACTAATGCACCAAGTAAAAATTGCTAGTTGTGCGCCAGTACTTATTTTTCATTAAACTGGAAGTTGGAATTCTTGGGTTTTCGGTACATGCCGAATTCAGTGGGGGCTTGGAGATTTACCAAAGCAATCAATGTGAAAAGAAAGCTGGACATTTATGTAATTTGAGCTATGACCTGTCGCCTTCTCCTGACCCCAGGTTCAAAACACAGGACAAACCCTATTATACTTCTGAATTGTTGGGATGAGGGAGGGCAAGGAAAAGAGTAGTCCAGATAGATATCGTCTATGAAAGCACTGACGCGAGAGAGAGAGAGAGAGAGACTGTTGTAAGACTTGAAAAGAGTAATGGTCAAAGAAAACCCCACCAAATGTTCTTTTCATTTCCTATAAAAGTAGACCATGGAGAGGGGAGCACGTAGAGAGGCACAGCACTTTATCCACATCTGTATAAATACGAGCCATCCCTTGAGTTAAGATCATCTTTCATGCCGTATCTGTATATGTATTTGCCATTGATTACTACAAAACACCTCAGCCCACTTGAAAATCTCCTGAGAAAATAAAGGAAAAGGGCAATGGTAGCAGTAGTAGCAAACACCCCACCTCTTTATTTCTGCTCTTTTTGCCAGATTTGCTGAGATCTTCTATCTTGCTCTATCACTCACTCCTTTTCTCTGACTCTCATGAGGAGAGCGACACATCCCTTCCTCTCTAACGGAGCTCGTCTTCCGTGATCTCTGCTCTTTCCAATTTTTACTTTCCCACCTTTCAAAATAGTACTAGTAAACTTCCCTTCGTTTTTGCTTTTCTTCTCTTTTTCCCTTCTTGTTCCCAGAGTTCTATAACTTGTTTCTCTTTCAAGATGCAACTTGCATGAATAGGGTTTGAAAATGGGGTTGATGCATTCAGCAGTGGGCTCTAACTCGCCTTCAAGAAGGTATGTTTATTAATGTTTTGTGCATCTTAGGTCATTGATCATGTGAAACCATATAAGTCAGCTCACTTTCTACTTTTTTCTTGATTTGGTTATAAGGGAATTTCTCCTTCCTAGTGTTCCAAAATCTGGGCAGATTTGCCGATTTGTTTCTAGATAATGTACTTCTCTACCTTCCTTTTTTCCTTTTTCACTCTTAGTCTCAGGTGCGAGGGGGCACATCTCCTGTTTACAGAAAATATGTCTTTCTCTGCATGATCTACGTGAGTTTGATGTCTAACTATATCGTTTTTTGGTCTTATGCCCATCTTTTCTGCATGTGGTCATTTTAGTTATCTCTTTATATTGTTTTTATTCTCTCTCGCTTGACCTCTTCCCTTGACATTCTGTGCTCACTCACTGGTTAGAGGATGTATACATATATGGTCTTCCTGAGTCTAGGGTTGGGGTTTACTGCAGATGATGCATCCATCTTGGAGAATGCAATGTCTATACTCTTAGATCAGCAATAATTTTATTATAAATTAAAAAAGAAAAGTCTGATTTAGATTTACTAATTTGATTTTAAGTTGTTTGCCGTCTCTCCTACGAAGCAATCAACGTTAAAAGGTACTACTAGTAACTGCTTAATGCCCTTCATCTG
Source organism: Coffea eugenioides (assembly GCF_003713205.1). Classification (NCBI taxonomy): domain Eukaryota; kingdom Viridiplantae; phylum Streptophyta; class Magnoliopsida; order Gentianales; family Rubiaceae; genus Coffea; species Coffea eugenioides. Next base: position 49,900,373 of record NC_040035.1, on the reverse strand, counting down.
GCACTAAATAGATCTAGACTGCCTGCCCTTGAATTTCTTATCTAATTCCTATTTCAGAAGAAGAGAATGCATTTTGATTATGCCATTTCTATATTTTTCAGTTTCTTCAGTAAAGTCTTCTCTTTCAGATAGCTTACTTGTTGTCTATGATCCTACCATGTCTAATGAGATCATTAGTTTCCAAGGCCGTTACCCGTAAAGAATCTGTATCAGTGATATTAATGCTAAAATCCAATTATCAAGCATTTAACACGATCATAGTCCATTGGCTATCCAATGCCAATTTCTCCTGCCCCAGAGGTAAGAATCATTAGCGTATAAGAGGGGGAAGGGGGAAGGGGGAAGGGGGAAGCAAAGAAACCAGATTGTGCTTTAGATTATAGTGGGCACTAAGAAACACATAGAGAGTCGTTCTTCCATCAAGTTAAAGTTACAGAAAATACTTGTAAAAGTTATAAAGACTGTGACAACCGGGAGCTAGATTAGAGGACCACAAAATCTGCCGTTTGGCTAGAGCATAATTCTACCTTGATAGTTAAGCTATCATTTCCTTGAGTTCATGGTAATAACATTATCTAGTGCATCAAAAGCAGCTATTGTGTGATAATCTATATTGATGACTTGTATGCTGGGATTTTTGCTATTGGAGTTATCCTTGTTCCCAACAGCCTTTGGCCGTTGTGATTGCTGGCTGCATTGCCAAAAATTATATGAGGGAGCTCTCTTCAGTCCACTCATGGGTGGGCGGAGGGATTGAATTAGCTGCCGACTCATTCATTCAAACACAATAGAAAGGATCATGGGATTGTGCTACTGTGAATGTGTGAATGATGCGGGAGGTAAACCACATCCTTCTCTTCTCTGTGCTTGGACTGAAGGGAGCTCCCTTTCATTGATTTCTTCTATTGTGTTAGCCATAGCTTTATTCGAAATTCTGTGTTGGAAGAGGATTCTCCTATTCTTCTATCAATCATCGCCGGAAGTACATTGCAAATGATTCGATCAAATTGCAGGTATGTTATCATTCACTATATAGCTACTTCAGATGATTTTTGGACTCACACTGGTGCTCTTAATTTGTATGGTTGTAGTTAATTCCAGAGTGCACAATTCAACTATTTCCCACTTCCTTACAAACTAGATCTTTCTATGTCACAATGATTCTCTAGACTTTTTAGTAGGATTTTTTTGGCTTTCAACATATATATGCTCAGAAGATGCATCATCCACTATCCTCTTGTGACATTCACATTGTATTTCAAGTCGGCGAGGATCAAAACCCAAAATGTGCTCTCACAATCTAAATTTCTAATTTGACTTGAAAGGGCTTACTAACTTAAGCTGCCATAGAATTTTGTCAGAGGGACAATTCAGGAGAGCTTTTGGTGCCACAATCCAATTTTCCCTTTCTTTTTACATGATTTCTGCATGACTTTGATATTTACATACTCAGGCATCATCAAAAGGTAAGCAGTGTAAAATTGAGTGGACGTACACGCTTTCAGGTGTCTTGAGTTTTGGCTGAGAGAGGAGCTTCAATGACAAGAATTCTATCTGAAATTTGACATACCTAATAGCATTAACAGTTTCTGTATGTCTGAATTTACAGTTCACAAACTAGTTCTGCTTGGGAACCTGGATTGTATTTTGCAAGCTAGGGTTAAGGCCTTCAAGATCCCTCAAATTTCAGTCAGTCTGTACTCTAAATACGATGGTAATAACAATAATTCTAGAAAGTTCCTCAAAATGTAGTTAAACAATTTAGAGAAATTCCTTGTATTGTGCCTAATGTTGTGAGATTTCAGATATTGTAAATGAAGCTTTTTTCTTTAAAGAAGCCAGTGTACATACCTGATTTCCAGTTACTTTCAGTGTTTTCTTCTTCTCAGGTATGTCCTGCTTCGTTGTTGTTGTTTGTTCAAAAATGGTTTTTGGTAGTAGTACTTTGTTTGGTCTCGTCCTGGCAAGCTAGCCCTTTTAGTTTGATCTTGCGCTACATTTGTCCCATTTTTAATTTGAGCTATCAGCGCATTCATTCATTCCTCTCCAGTGAAAGATTTCAGCTAAAAACTGGTTGTAAGAGGTCGAAAAGATTTTGCTCTCTGGAGTACAAAGGTATATTAGCGTACTTGTGCGAGCAGTATAAACCCGGTGTTGGACCTGTTGGTTTTTTAGTTCCACTATTCAGTTTTCAGGCCGGTGGGTTGTTTGCAGGAATAAATACTTTCGTGCCCACTTGAAAAAAAGACCCGGTTTTTGGTCTAATGGGTTTTGGCATTGGAACTTGTATCTAATCTTAAATTTTAATGTAGGAACCTATTAGAGTTTGTTGAATATCGCCACTTTCTGGGAAGTGATGAATCTCTCCTGGACTCCTTAATTTAGTCTCCACTGAATGTCTACATATGGGAAAATGTATCAAGTGTTTGTTCTGCAATAGTTTTTTTATGGGAAATAACACTCAAACGGCAACAGTAGGTAAGGTTAAGATGATGCATTCTGAGAAAGTGGAGGTCGGGTGGGGTAAACAGCATGATTCTCTGCCGCCTCTCCATCCAATTAACGGGGCGGTTTCTTATCAGCCTACCTCGTTATGTGTTTCAACAGTACGGCCTTAACCCTAGCTAAGCTGCAGAGCAGGCCACCATGGACTCAGTCCCCCCCCCCCCCCAAGCCTCCTCTCTCTCTCTCTCTCTCTCTCTCTCTCCTTTTCTTTTTTTTTTTGGGTTGGCTTCTTGCACTTCTTTTCTTGACCTCCCAACCCATTAAATAAGGTGCCTAAAAATGGCTTTTACTACTGGTTGTGCTCTTGTATAAAGTTATATATTCTACCAACTACTGTTGTCTCTAAAGATTCTGATGAAGCATCAAGTGGAGTTGAGTAGGACTAGTAGTATTAAAAAGGCTACTTCATTGTGCTGTCCCAGAATACAAAGTACAGGTTTTATTGCATTTTAATCACTTTTTCCTGCAAAACAAGCTCCTGATCAGATTTGATTACTTGTTTCTTTCAAAGATGAGATCTTCTTCTTTTGCTGGTGCTTGCACGAATACTCTTTTTACTTTGCTAAACTAATTTTGGACGCTGTGCTTAGAAGGCACATTTAAAAGCGACTAGCATTGTATGCCAGTGGGAGATGAACTCGGGAGTTTTCGGCATTTCTGCCATTGGTTCAACTCATTTTATTATGCCTAACAACCAGCCACTCGGCTCTGCTGCATTTGCTTGATTGTTGTTTTTCAATGGATATCGTTTTCGTCTACGTAAGGTTGAAATATCCTTCTGTTTGTTTTTTCAATCGAATCAAAAATAGAAAAATATGAAGGAAAAATTTCATGGTGAGGAACTGTGTAATAAATGGATTATGTACGTGGCTTTGGGCATTCATAACCTTCTTGCACTTATTAAATATACTACGTGATTGACTTGATAAATTTTCGGCCTTCTACTTGATCGCTACATTAGTTTAAACCTTTTTCGCCATATTCAAGCAAATTCAAGCCGGCCGTAGGCACGCATATGGTTGAATTATGCACCAATTTTCTTTTTCTGATTAATTCTTCGTATACCTGACATGCTTCAGTAACTCAGCCATAATATACTTTCCTCACATAATATTGGTGCAGAAAGTTGAAGAGCAAATAACCCTATATCTGTTAGCAAAAAATCATTAAAAATGTAATATATATATATATATATATATATATATTAAGGCGCAGCAAGAGTCAAAAAAAAAAAAAAAAAACACGAGATTGCATTTCCTTGATACCCTTTTGTACATCAGTCTCGTCGATCACCATAAAATTCACAATGAGCTAATTTACATTACGGTACCACTTGATTGTGTTCCACTCAGGAATGCAGGGTTGAGGACGAATTTGCCTCCGGTATGGTTTGCAAGGCCGGCTTCCACCGTGACATAGGGTACCTTGAATCATCCTTATCCTTGGTTGTGATGTCCTTATTCCCCGCCAGGCCGGTTTTTGTGCCATTTTCCTTGGGCAGATTCTTATCATTTCTTCCGCTGCAAACAATTGAAGATTTGGGGTTTCTTGATGCTGCTAATTTAAGGAGGCTGTCGTAGGTTTCATCATCCAAGGCTAGCCCACGAGGCAATAAAAAGTAAAGCTGATTGCAGCTTAGCTGGAAGGATTCTGGGAGTACAGTTTTGTCTGAAGAGCATCTGATGACTTTGCTGTAGGGGTTTGCTAACAGAATGTCTTTTACTCGGATGCCTTGTTTGAATCTGAGCAATTCACCGTCTTCTTTGATGACCGGAACTTGCTTGTTGACGGTTGAAGACGGATCACAAATGCAAGAAGATGAACTCCCCATTTGGTTTAGCAGTTTAGCTATAGAGAGTTTCTATATTCTGTAGACTTTTGCATTTGGAGAGGGGGGATTTCATGTGGGCATATCAATGTTTTGTCTTTCGATTTATTCTAAGAACCTGGAAAGGGTATAGATTCGGTGCAGAAACATAAAGAGAGTCCTGTATAGGTGTATATGCTTATTCTCGTACTTTAGGTTAGCGCCAAAATGTCTGTGTTGGAACTCTCTAACCCTCAAAAAGACTTTTCGCAAGTAACCAAATGGGTGTGTTTTGAACAAGAAGAAGGTTTTGTTTTTCGTTATGATTGGCATATTATTGCATGTGGCTTAACGCCCTAGGCTGTGCCATTTTTTCCTTCCTTTATTTCTCTTGGAGGTCCTGAGGCTGAGGTGGGCTGTCTTCAGAGCCTTCTGGATTTTTCCTTGGCCATCAAAAATCTAATGAGAAATTTTTTGTGCCCGGTTTTCTCTCGTGTCTAATATTCCGATATCATTTAATCCCTTAATCAAATCAAATACTAAGGCGCAACAATTTTTGCACGATGGTTAATAGCTTAAGCATGTCAGGAGAAACGAGGTTCTACTAAAGTTCGGATGGATGGAATTAAAGATCTTGATTTCAAATTTCTCTTTGTTTCTCAAATCTTACCACTACAGTAAAAAGTTAAAAAATAAATACATAATTTGAATAAGTTAAAACGGGTTTGTGAGGAATATGCCCAAAGGAAAATGTTCCATTAATCGTCACTTAAATGATTTAGTATATCTATCTATCAGCTTATACTCAATTACTAACAAAATGGCATCTCACACCTTTCAGCGTTGTTACATACTAGAGGTGTCAAATAAAACCATTTAATTAATTTTACCCATACCCGCCCATTAATAATTGGATATGGGTACATTAAATTTTTATATATGGATATAAATGGGTTACCCAATTAAACCCATTTATTAAATGGGTTTAATTGGGTAACCCATCTAACCCATTTAACCCATTTAACTGACATTCCTGCTCTAGAAAAATAAAAACCAAGTGAAATCCTCGCTCTAGAAGAATCGGTCGTGACTCGTGAGTCGGCAGCGTAAGCAAGAAACGAGGGAAATTTTTGAAAAGAAGGAAGCAGAGAGCTAATAAGAGAGAGGAGAACTTGAGACTTTGAAATCATGATCAGCCGGTGAAACAAATGCGACGAAATTTTAGTTGCGCAATTCTCTTACGAAGCTCCGTATATTTACCGGTTTTGAGTTTCAGTTTCTTCTCTATTTGGTAAGATACTTCTAAACCTCCTTCTTTTAAGTTGTTTTTTTGAGAGAAAATTTTCAATTTTTTTAAGTCGCTTGTTATTCGTATTTATTGAAAATTTGTCTTTATTTGTATGCTAAATGAAGTGATTGCTAGTCTTCATAAGGATTTTTAACTATTTTTTATGTTAAGTATTTTTGTTTTATTTATTATATTTATTTGTTGGTTTTATCTTATCGCTTTATTTCCTTGTAATTTATTAATTTGATCATTTTTTAGCATCATCAATTTATGACAAATTTTAGCTTCCTTTCTTACCTTTTCAAATGAAAATTTAAATTTATAAACGAAAAAATACTAGGGGTTCAAAGTTTTGGATTAAATTTTTTTGTTAACTTTCATATTATTTAGTCCAAATTTTTAGATTCTCATTGTTCAATTATTAAATAATATGTAATTTTGCAACATGGCACGCGGAAGGAAAAAAAATTGATAATTAGACTTATTTGGCATAATAAGTAAATATTTTAAAATTAATGATGGGTGTAAAATGGTATAAATTGATAATTTAGTTTACAAAATGAATTTATATGAGCTTGTAAAAAATTAGAATAAATGGGTTATAAATGGATAATTGGGTTACCCAACTCATTTTTTGACTTACCCATTTATACCCATCTAATTAAATGGATATAAATGGGTTGACTCACTTATACCCATTACCCATTTTACCCAACCCAAACCCGCCCAAATCACCCGTTTTGCCACCTCTATTACATACCTAAATGGTTGGGATTACCTCTAGCTAACCCTACGTCTAAACTAAGTGATGATCCATAGTCACTGAAGAACACTCCTCCTCTTCTCCAATTTTTCTCTACTGCTAATTTTCTTTGAATTCCTTTCTTTTCGGGAGGGAGCCTGGGTTTCGTTTTGTTATTTTCCTAATAAAGTTTCTTTTAAATTTTTTTAGTGAGAGATCTCTATTTCTTTAGAGTTCCTAGTGAGAATTTTTGTTCTCCTAATAGTTCCAAGTGAGATTTTGTGTTATTTTCTCTTGTTTTGTTGTTTGAATTTGAATTTACTTTAAATTTGGTTGTCAGATCTAAATTTATTTCAAATTTGAATATATGTCAACAGATCTCATCATCTTTATTGGAACTTATAACTGTTGATTAGTAAATCTGAAGATTGCAACATGCACAGAGTGGGCTGTAGCGATTTATTCTATGAGGAGATTATTTTAAAATTAATGGTACCTTTTAGATCTGTTATTAATTTCTCAGGTCTTTTGTATCTGTTAAATTGCAGATCTACAATTTTAGTGCATGTTTTATCTATCATTAGGGCAACGATGTATATCAATCGTGCTTGACAATTCCAGCAATCTGTTAATGAAATGTGTTTTGTTATAAAAAAAAAACAACAAAATGGCATCTCAAAAACACACAATAAATCCTTTCATGCAAAGCTTAAGTGACAAGGGCGTGGTCCAAATTTGGGTAGACCCAATCGTCAAAAACCCAATGATCCAAACACCCATAATTTGGGCCATAAATATTTGAAAGTCAGGTCTAACCAAGTGTGAGCCCAAACCCTGACTGAACGCATATCCATCGAATCTAACAAAGGAGCCAATTCCATCTGTGAAATCAAAAATTTTAGTTGCACCTGCTAAATGTGTGATGGATCCGTCGCGTCCGCAACTGATACTAGTTATCTGTAAGTGCGAGTACAAGCAGGACCACGAGCAGGTGAGAGTCTGTCTACAGACGACAAAGTCGGAGTCCAACTGAATATTTGAAACTTCCTGGATCCACAGAAGAGCGTTACATTTGAGCCCATCTTAGTCAAGAATGGTTACAGTTACGTACAAAGCCGCTGACGGCCCAGATTGGCTCATTTAGATAACAACCCACGCCTCCTCTTTGAAAGCGGACCAAATCTCCAATGCACAGAGTAACTCTCAACTTACTCTCAAAATTGTAATTCCCAGTTACTAAGGTCTCCCAGCCAAAATTGTGCTCCAAATTCGCAAGTCTTTAGAGAATGGTGCAATTAGTAACCTATCATGTCAAACTTGCAAATATATTTATACTCTATAACTGGTTGATCCCCTCTTTTCAATAGTAAAAAAAAAAACAGAATTTGCATCCTAACAGAGGGGTCACTAGTATCAACTACAGTATTTAAGAAGAAGCACGTCCACATCAAGCAACAATCTCCTAGAGCTGACTATCTACAGAACCCAAAAGAATGCTTTTATCTGTGGAGCTGTCAAACCCAGTGAATTAGAAAAGAAAGATAAATAAGAACAGCCCCACAATTGCCATAAACTATTGATGCCATAAGATTGAGTTTATAGCAACCAAGAAATTTTTAGAGCGCGTCTGGTCAAAATGTTACATTCTCGTAATACAAGAGAAAACCTAAACTTAACCAAAAAAACTAAAAGTTGGAATCTTCAGTGGCTTATAGCAGCCAATGCAGCTGACTACGGATATGTAAGAGCTTCCTACCTATGACATATGTGAATGATGAAGATACATCCTGAAAGGGGAGAACCACAACTATCGAACATGTCTTCACTGTGCAAGAACAAAACAGAAAACAAATTTCATGCCTCCAATTTGATTGCTGTGTCAAGTGAATCGACAGTGCTATTCTGCTGTGTCCATAGTTGCGCATATCTCCCAGGCCTCGACAAGAGAACTTCATGTGGACCTTGCTCTACAACCTTCCCATTCTCCAAGACTATAATCTAACAAATACAGAACAATATCCAAAGTTAGGTGAGGATAAGAACAAAGAGCAGTGAAAGGCCAAAGGAAGAACCAAAAGCAACAGAATAAAGAAAACTGGTGTGCATGAATAAACTGTATCAAGAGATCAAACCAGACATTGCCTCGATTTCAGTAACTCTGGATAAGGGCAATTGTGGTAAGTTAAATTTGCTACAAACTTGTATCAATTAACACTGGACCAAGAACATGATCTTAAACTACTAAAATATAGTTATCAAATTGCTGCCTGGCAATATAGGCAAATGACGTTGGTATGAAGTCCTGGAAAAAAGTGTAAAAAAGATGTTTGCTCTCCAAAAATTTTACCTCATCACACTGCATGGCTGTCGTCAGTCTATGAGCAATAAAAATCGAAGTCCGATTGTTCGAAAGAGACTTCAATGCACTCAAAATTTCTGCTTCTGTCGAGCTATCAAGGGCACTTGTAGCTTCATCGCAAAGCCTAGCAACATAAACAAAAAAATCATGATGTGTTAATAATACCAAAGACTGATGGTCTACAAAACACTTTTCCATGAATAGCAAGGATGTTATTTCATAAAAGGGTAATCCTGGTGTACGAGAGATACATATATTTGCATTAAAATTCAAAAAAAAAAAATAGTGAAATTCAATTTCTTATCATCAACTTGTTTAGTCATATTCTTCCTGAAGGAAAACTTTCAAAATCATTTGCTTCTCCACATTAAAGGTTGCAATAGGTGGTTCGCCAATCCTCTACTCTTTCAACCAAGGAAATTGAGCAAAACAGACATCATATATTTGCAGAACAGACTACAAGCAAGAGAACTTACAAAACAGCAGGTGCTTTTAGGAATGCACGAGCTAGGGCCACCCTCTGCTTTTCACCACCACTAAGCTGCACGAAAATGGAAGACAAACATCAGTTGACCCAAAGAATCACTAAGATAGAAATCTGCAAACTACATGATTACATCACCATAGAGATTGGTAATTGCCGCTTAGCTCGAAAGACAAATGTTTACCAGCTAGGCTACAGGTATTCGAAAAAGGGAAAAAAATCTAATGAATTGTGACGCTATTCTTCTCAATCCAAATATAGAATCATTTTTCCAAGATACAGCAACAGAAAGAGTACTGAACATATTGAGATATAAACATCAAGCATAAACAACACCTCAAAGGAATAAATTTTTTCCAAGATAAAACTCACTTTAAGTCCACGTTCCCCAACTACAGTTGAATACCTTTGCGGAAAGTTCATGATAGTATCGTGAATTGCTGCCCGTCGAGCAGCATCATGAACCTGACAAATTCCATAAAAATTTAAAATAAGGAAAAGTCATCCAAGGTACCAATCGAGATTATGCATGACAATAAATTTATCAAAAACCTCCTCTTCTGTTGCTGAAAGATGACCATAATGGATGTTATGATATATTGTATCATTGAACAGTACCTGCATTACAACATGCATTGCTTCTGTCACGTATTCTAGAAACCAAATGCCTAAGAATTTAATCTCAAAGTTTCAGAGCAAATAAGAAAAGAGAATGATCTTCCTTTTATTTCAAACTTACAGTGTCTTGTGGAACAACACCAATAGATTTCCGAAGACTCTCTAATGTTACCTTCTGGATATCTTGTCCATCTATTCTTATCTGTCAAATAAAGAAAATACTCAATCAATAAAGTCAAAGTTACAAGGAAAACTTACACACATAACCACCTAATCAAGTACTCCCTCCGTCCCATTGATACTGTCATACATTCCTTTTTGGGCTGTCCCTAAGTGTTTGTCCTTAATTGGCTAACATATTTCTATTCAATTTCTTCATTTACCCCTCAGACACTCCTTAAAAGTCCAATGCATGTCTTTCCATGGGTCCACTGCTATTAACAAGGAAACCAAACTAACGACTTCTGTAGCGCATGACAGCCGCCTAAAGTAAAGCAACTCAGTGACCTCATTACACGTGCTAGTTAGCAATGAAAATATGAAGTTGAAACAAACATCAGACTCCACACTTCTTTATATGCTAGTACAATGCTTATAGCTCTTCCAGAGGGTGAAATGGGAAACTAAAGCAAAAACTTTCAAATTCTATCTACTGTTGATAACAATTGCAATTCCCAAAGCGCGACAAACATTGTGGGATGAGGGGAGTAATAATCCAAGTCACCAATTAAAAAATGTAGCAAGAAAGATTACGTTTTTTCTTAAATATGTTTAACACTCAAGTTAAATGCAGAATTTTTTATAGCCCAATCAAAAAGGATGCAATCATCATGCATGCCAAAGGTAAGATCTAAAAAACTGTATAACGAATCAAGCAAAGCACTTCTTTCTCTATATCAACGCCACAAAAGGACTAAATCTACCATGGGAAGTATTTAAAAGCATAACACATTAGAAACACATCAGTGTCACATGAAACACGCAATACTACATTTGATTGTAGTGTACTCAGCGAACCTACTTCCACACTGGTACCCCTATGTCTCATGTTTGTTAGTATTTGTATTGTAAAGGAGAATAGCATTCTTAAATTACTCTATTCCCAATTGTCTCATAAAGATACCATAATTCCTGGTAAAGCATTAAATTAACAAAAAGAATAAAAGAACCGCTGAAACAAAAACTTTCCATAGGCACATATCATTAAGTTCTGAAAATGTGTCTACTTCGAGAGCACGAGGAAAGGAAGAAAGACAAAAGGTTCTTACATTTCCAGAATCAGTGTTGAAAAACCGGAAAAGCAGTCTAAGAATAGTTGATTTACCTGTCCATCCAACACTATAAACATCAGAAATTTATCTTCAAGCCAGGCAAAATTAAGCATCACACTCAAAATCCATACTATTTTCAATCTTTCTTTTCAACAACTTGGATTGAACACTCAAAAGATAAACTGCTGTTAAAGTTTATCAACTGTTTTCCATGATTTGATATTTTAGAATTGCATACAAACTGACAGTGAACCATAGCCTAGTTGGTAAGACGCTTCACTTGTAACCAAGAGGTCACGGGTTCGAGTCATCAAGGGGTTAAATGGGGACCATTATTGATCCTCTAAAATTAAGGGGGGAAAAGAAGGAATCGCAAACACACTAAGCACATGCAAACAGACTGCTTTGAGGCCATCAAGTTCCATATTGCCAAAACAAGCTTAGAATAATTAGTACAGATATAAAGCCTTACCACTACCACTGGTTCCAACAATAGCTACACTTTTTCCAGCTGGAACAAAAAAAGATACCCCATTGAGAATCTTTCTCTCTGGCAAATAACTAAGAGCAGAAATATGAATAGTCACCAACAATGTTTCAAAAACATTCTTCAAATGCAAGACTAAAAGAGCTAAAGCAATAATCTAAACCAACACCCAGCACCAACTAAATAGGAAAAGACAACCAGGAGTGCATCATTTAATAGGTACCTTTTCCCCAAAAGTCATGAAGGTTAGATCATAACATAGGGGAAGCTGAATAAAAGATTTATAGTTCAATACTATTCTATCCAGAATCTGAAACCATATCGTGGTTCACGAGGTATCAACAATCTCCGAGACTTATTTCTTCTACTTTCCAGTTTTTGTCTAGTCAAAAACACTTTTTACGTTCAACATTGAAGGATTATGCCGGGATTCATGACCATAAAATAAAGAATTTCAAGCCCCTATGCTTTGCAATTTATCTTCTAAAAAATGGATGTTTTGTTTGTAAAACAATTGCCTGCTTTTGGGAAGTCAAAATCTAAATTGAGGAGTAGAAGAAAACCTGAAATGAACTTTGTCAAATTGAATGCTCCCCCCTCGTAACTTCAATGGTTTAGCATCATCTGCATCTCTAATCTCAGCTCTCTCCTACGAATGTCATTTGAGGACAGATATTGTTGATGTACAATACCAAAAGGAAACAAAATCATGAAACCATTGACATTGAGCACTTCTAACTTATGCAGAAGTTAAAGCATATGCTTCCGAGGACAAGGCATATTTCATGAATAAAAAATGCACCTTCAAAGCTTTTGACTAAAGATGCATAACGTGAAAATAGAAATCCAAGAAACAATATAAAATTTTATCTTCATTTCAGTTATAACCAAAGTAATAAAGGAAAGAACTTAACATTAAATCTTCACTATCTAAATTTTGAGCTATTTATGCTTGACTAACAACTGAGACTACAATTTTTTCTTCTGATCTCTATTCAAAAAATCTGGCTATTAAACCTTTGTTACGCATCACCATTTCATGCCTAAAAATATCCTCAAAAACTGTTCCTTGCAGCCTCTACAGTTACCATCTATCACATTTCTTGTTTGTTTCAAACTCAAACTACTAGTACCCCTTCCAAAATCCTTGAAAAGATATAGCAGACCCTTAAAAACAAAAAACAGAAAAAAAAAAAAATCAACTACTGCTACATTATCTTTGTTTCTATAACTAAAAAGTACTTTTCTCCAAAAATTATGCGAAAAAAAGAAGATATAATTAACACAAGATATAGTCTTTATCCATTTTAAGCACCCCAAACCCTGAGTCAATATTCCCTCCTCAAAGAAAGAAAGGTAACTAAAAGTTCTATTCATGTCCTCGACTATGCTTTCAAGTTATGGCTTTCATGAAGGTGCAATAACACCTGGCCAAATGAATGAGAGAGAGAGAAAGAGAGACCTAAAATATTTTTTTTTTTGGCTCGGTGACAAATCAAATTAAGAAGATATCAAACATCTCCTGCTTGTTGCATCCCACCTCCACCGGTGGTTAAATGAAATTTTCTAAGTTGGTGTCAAAGTTAAGCTCGGTAGGTAGAGGTTAAGAGACCTCAACCTGTAGGGTCAGTATATTTCAGCATGCATGCTTCTTCAGGCTTCCATATGAGCGTGCCACCAGAAAAGAGCCCCTCCTCAATATGCATATGCATAGACAATAGGGAGGATGGGAGAGCTCAAGGAAGTTTAATATCCAATTGATATCATAGTTTCAAAAAATACTAACAAATCAACCTGAAATGCTGCTCAGACACAAGAATAAGGCGTTATAAAGTCCAGCAGCTTATTTTCATGAATGCAACCAAGAACTTTAACTACCTATGGATCTAAATTGCAAAGAATAAAACTACCTCGAGCAACTGAAACATGGACTTCATATCAACCAGACTCTGAATGGTTTCACGATATACACTGCCAAGGAAGTTCAGAGGGAGTGATAACTGGAACAGCAGCCCATTTACCATGACCTTTAGGAAAACAACTTCTTAGCATAGTCAAATCAGTCTGAAGGTGAGGAATTTAAACAAGCTAACTTGCAGGTAAAAACTCTACCAGATCTCCAACAGTCATCTGGCCATTCATAATTCCATGTGAACACAATACCATAGCAGCTGAAAGAGCTACACTGAATATCACATTTTGGCCAAAGTTGAGAAGTGCTAGACTCCTCTGCGTTTTTAAAGCAGCATCTTCATATCCTGGAAGAAAGTGCCAATATCACCATGATTCCTGAATTTACTATTTTGAACTCACAAATTCTCGGGGTAAAAAGGAACAATTGATCTTAAGGTATAAAGAGTTCTCAAGAAGGCCACACTGCAAAATTAAACTTACCATTTCTCCCAAACCAACCTCCCTTCCCCCCGCCCCCTCCCAAAAAAAAAAAAGCCAAAATAAAATCCCCAAATAAACAACCAGATTAGAACAAAAAAGGCAACCCAAAAGGAAAACAGAAAAGGTTTTATAGTCTGTAGGCAACAGGAAAAATGTGGAACCACCAACCAGAAAAAATCAAACAAAATCTCCCTAATCAAGCAAACAATCTTAGCAGTAACCAGTCCAATCAAGCCACTAATAAGGGCTACCAGATTGATCTCATTTGGCTCTACAATGTAGTTATGCAATTTTAATTTCCAAAGAGACGAAGAAAATAACTACTAAAAAGTCCCCGTTAGCACCTGTATCCATTTAGTTGACCTCTATCTAAGAGATCAAGCCTCCAAGATATTATTCAACTATTTAACTTCAATAGAATGATATTCAGTTTGACATACAGAGTTGATCCTAATTAGGGTGAAAAATTAATCTAAAATTAAGTGTTCTTTCTTCAAAGAAAACTTACTTTTCAGAAATTCATCGTACTTTTCAGCCTCGTATTCCTCATTATTGAAATATTTAACTGTCTGGAAGATAATGACAAAAGGAGATGTTAAATGCATGATAAAAAAATATATTATCAATTCTACAGTCAAAACAAGACATAAGAAAGAAATCTTTGGACTATTACCTCATAATTGATAAGAGAATCTATTGCTCTTGTATTTGCATCATTATCAGCTTTATTCATTGCCTTCCTAAACTTAGTTCTCCACTAGGAAAAACAGAATTTAAGTACACTTTAGGAAGAAGAAAGATTAGATAGGTTCATCACATTGGAGTAACAAAGAAACATCAAACATCCTGCATGGGTGAATTTGTAGCAGCTATAGAATACAGAAAAGACTAATGGTTGATGAATAATGAATTCATCGAAGGGCTACATTAAGCCCTTCTGAAAGTAGAGATGCACCTTAGCTTAAGACAAACAGATTGACAGAAACTATGAAACCTGGAAGAAAGATCCAGTGGTATCCACAAAGAACTTTGTTTGAGAAGAAAATTTAACTCAAGAAACAGCATTTACAAATCTCAACAGTTTCATCACGTTGGAGTAACAAAGAAACATCAAACATCCTGCATGGGTGAATTTGTAGCAGCTATAGAATACAGAAAAGACTAATGGTTGATGAATAATGAATTCATCGAAGGGCTACATTAAGCCCCTCTGAAAGTAGAGATGCACCTTAGCTTAAGACAAACAGATTGACAGAAACTATGAAACCTGGAAGAAAGATCCAGTGGTATCCACAAAGAACTTTGTTTGAGAAGAAAATTTAACTCAAGAAACAGCATTTACAAATCTCAACTCACTGGAGAATACCTGTGTCACGGTCAAAGTGTAAGCAACATACGTTGCTACTGAGAGGGAAGTGATCCATGCAAATGGAGCTCCGAATTTGTAGGCAAGAATACCTGATACCATGGAAATCTGAAGGCTTCGTGTTAAAGGTGTTTAAGAAGTAATCAGAAAGAGAGAAACAAAAGCAATTTAATGCCCACACTAGTGAGAATTCTACCTTGAAGCAACACAACATAAATTATTTACAGAAGTAGCTAAAATTTAAAGACTATAGGACTAAAGAAACAAAATGCATGAAGTCAATACCTCTAATATAGTCGGTATCAAATTAAATACCATAGACGAAAGAATAAAATTAATTGCACGGCTTCCCCGATCAATAATGCGATTGAGAGCACCAGTTTCTCGACTGCGTGAAGCAAAGCAAGTTTAGAAACATCAACAGAATTTGATGTTATTTTTAAAAAAATTTAAAAAATCCTAAAATGCATATGCGAGTAAACTTAAATCCAAGGAATAAATCAAAACAGTCATCTTTTGCACACAGGATTGAGTCAGAGAAGGACAGCATTATCTCAAAGATTTATATACACGGCAATAGATGCAATTAAGATGTTAATAATAACACTTCTGAAGAAAATACCTTAGGTGATATTGTAGATCAAGTTCGTGTAAATGAGAGAAAACCTGTAAAGTTGCAAAACGTAAGTCAAAATCAAACATACACAGGCAGCTTATATACTTGCACATGCAGAACAACTGAAATACAGCCAATCAGAAGCGCACATATACTTATCACATCCTACGATCAACTATGACCTACTGAGAAATTAGAAGTTGAAAAGACTGATTACAACATCCATTTCTCAAATGAAATGTAGCAAAACAAGGAAGAGAAGTAGATTAGAAGTAAAAGAAAAAATTTCCAATTAATGCTGCTGAATTCCTTAGAAGTGGCACTAACTAACAAAAAAATCCATAGCTCTCTCACTGAAAAGCACAAAAGGGAAAAAATATTTTTTTGGGAGGTTTTTGTGGGTTTTTTTTTGGGGCTGGGGGGAGGGGAATAAGAAGAAGAAGTGTCATTAGTTATTACCCTCCTGGAAACAGATCGAATGGTTCGCAATGCCACCTTAGAGAAAACTGCAGTTCGCAATTCTGGAGAAAAAGAACATGCCAGAAAGAAAATTAAGAACCCAAATTCCAATATTTACAACACGTTATGGTAAAAGTTTAATCTTTCATGAAAGAGAAAAGACAATCCAAAACTCTCATCAATACGTATGAAGACAAGCATCAGCAATTACATCATAGTGAAGTACCGTTGAAAGCAGACGCCCCAGCTCGTGCTATCCCATAGCCTACCAAAACAGCAGCAGGGCTCACAAAAAGTGCTAACATAGTTGAATTAGCAGCATTAAACCCAGCAAGAGCACCAGCATTGCCTGTTGCTATCGTTAACCAGTCAACAGCAAACTTGAACAAGAATGGTACTTGAACATTCAACACCTGAATAAGCGAAAAAAAGCCACAACAAACAGAAATTCTCAACCTTTGATCTCCAAACAAATAAAGCTTAGAACAGGTTGTAATTTTGTTACTTGACATCTAACGAATCGTGCACTTTTTCCCCTTACCTTGGCACCAACCAAGAAACCTAATGCGGCAACGACCCGCAGCTGGAATTCATAATTGTCCTTCATCCATAGGTACTTTGCTAGAGTCTGCAGGATTTTGGCATCCGGAACTTGGTCTGCTGACACCGCTCCCACTTGCTTTGCCAACGTAGGCTTTTTCCCTTGGGCATCATCCCCACTTTTCGTCGAAAACATCTCAGCTCCATACCCATTTGGCATTGACCCCTATTGTCCATTACAAAACAATCCCAGTTAACATAAATAACAGTACAACATTTCACTAGAAGAAGCAGCAGAGGGAATCAGAAACCTTACATGGCTCTGGGGGGAAGGTTTTGCAGGGACATCTGCTATAAAGCCTTTGAGGTTCTTGAAAAAATAGGGGGAAGTTCTGGAAGAGTTCCACGGACTGAATTTTACGGACAACTGCCTAGCGAAAATTAAGCTATTTCGGGGGATTCTTGAGCCAGTTGCCATGCGAATAGAGCTAATTCCATTTTGGCAGGAATAACGTGAAGGTCCGCAATTGATTAAGGTCTGTGCTCTAGTGAATAAGAGCTCGCCAGCCCTAAAGCACCGGGAAGCGATCGTACCTTGCATTTATCTTCTTCTTTTTTTTTTTTCTTTGAGATCGATGCTGTTTTTCTTATTTCTTGTATACTAGTTTGTTAATGCATTGGCTGAAAGCAAGGGCTCGATTGAGCCTTATGTGTTCGACAAAAGTCCTTTGTGAGATACTTTTGGAGGAGATGGCGGGTCGGTTTTTTTTGGCGTCTTCTGACAAGAAACAGTTGACACGGAAGAGAAACCAAAGACGAGAGAAGCCAGTCACCGCTTTCGGTTTCAGGCTCGAGGAGAAATTTGAAGAAACTTAAAATAAATTATGTGGACCTTGTTTGATAGAAAATAGGCGTTTTTTTTTTGTTTGCCAAAAAAAGAAAATAGCGTACTAATAAAGCTAAAACAAAACACTTTCCGAAGAAGTGAATGCCTTTCTTCTTCTACAAATTTATCAATGTTTATTGTTCTTTTTCTTTTTGTCCTCCTACGCTACGATGGTAACTCAAATGGAGTACTACGCATAAATTGGCGCCAAGTCGTAGTGTCCAGATACATTGTACCATATAGGCACATGATTACCGTAAATTAAGCGAGTTATTCCTAATTTCAGAGAAGAAGGCACGAACAAACGGAGACCCCTTTTTTTTCTTTTGGGTAAATTGCCGTGCATAAAGATAAATTCAAAAAAAAAAAAGAAGAAGAAGAAAAAGGCAAGTGCACCGTTTAAAGTTGAGCAAATTACCAAAAGAGTCCCCTAATTTCAGAGAAGAAGGCACGAACAAACGGAGACCCCTTTTTTTTCTTTTGGGTAAATTGCCGTGCATAAAGATAAATTCAAAAAAAAAAAAGAAGAAGAAGAAAAAGGCAAGTGCACCGTTTAAAGTTGAGCAAATTACCAAAAGAGTCCCTCAGCTATTTTTGTAAAGTCAAGATAGTCCCTAAACTCTACTCTTAGCCGATTTAGTCCTTCAACTATATTTGCATGGCCAATTTGGTCCATGAAAGCCGAGCTATCCCCTTTTTTTTTGGCACTAATGACAGGTGAATACTGGGGTAAAATAGGAGATCCAGCTATAACGGTTATTAAAATTAGTGTTGAGGACACGCTCGAAATGTGCACAATATTAGGTCAAATCATTTGTTACCTAAAAAATTTTAGTATAGAAATTTCATCAACAAAAAAAAAATCATTTAGATTTTTTAATAGTTTTTAGAATAGAATTTCAAAACAACTTGATGGTTATAATGTTTATAGATAGTTAAGCAGGCAACATGCATTTGTAGATAGATATGATGAAATTTAATTGTACTCGTGATAGTCGTCAATATGGATTTATGGATAGTTCTGTGATTAAATTAGAAACGTAAATTAAGTTTTTGTATAAGTAAAATTAGACATATAAAACAAGATCTAATTGGTGCTCATTAGATACTCGTTAAAATATATTTTAAGTGTCATTTTTTTTAAATGTAAGATTAATTAAACAAAGTAAACAAAACAAGGGAGGGTAGATAAAATTAAATTAGAAAAGTATATAAATGCAAAAAAAAAATATAATAATTATTAGTATGTGTATATACATGATATATTACGTTAATTTTAGATGTGTTAATGTATGTCCAATCATTGAGCATCCGTTAAAAAAATCTATAAAAAAAATTTACACCATAATCCATGGCTCTCCATGTATATATATAGTATAATGTAAAAAGAAGCATATATTTGTCAAGAAATTATCAATGAATTTGAATCATATACAGAAGCAAAAAATTTTGGAGCTTCTTTGCACGAATCTAACGACAATAACCAACTTCTTGCCAGCCGCAACAAATAAGGGAGCTGCGAGCTTTAATTACGAGGTTGTCAAGTGGATTACAAAGGTTGAACACATAAATATAGTCAAGGGACTAAACTGGATAAAAAGAAAAGTTTAGGGGCTATTTTGCTTTAAATAAAATAATTGAGGGACCGTATCAGTCATCTGCTCTTTAAAGTTCTACGGTCCTCCTCGGTAAAGCTACGCCCCATCCATACCGGTTGGGTTCGTTTTTGGTTTACTTCTCTGTTTCTTCATTCCACATCTCTTTTAACCCCGCAAACGAAATACAGAATCCATCATACATGAATAACCAGTAGTGTTTCTCTTGGATTACCCATTGTTCAAGTTTCCTGCTAACATAAAACCTTGCGGCAACCCCTTTTTTAAAAAAAAAAAAAAAAAAAAAAACTGATGTTTATGCCGTCAAAAGTTGCCAGTAAATCTCGTCATTAGGTGGCTGAAAACATTGTCCCCACTCCGACAAAAGAAAAAAAAAAAAAAAAAGAGAACCTTGCCCGTATTTAAGAAGTGGTGGCAAGCTCTTATTTTCAGAAAAACTGAATCCAGAAGAGATGGCTGGATCAGCTCACAGAAACTCAAGTAAGATGACAATTTCAAGATGTCCCTTGCTTGGAAAGCAATTTTTTAACATGACAATTGTTACATTTTCCTTAAACATATTTTCTAATCACCTTTTTATCTCACATATATTAAAGCATTACAATAATTTTTCTACAAAAAATCCAAAAAAATACAATCCAAACATATGCAGCTATGCGAGAACTTTCTCCTCTGGTCAGACGGAAAAGCTTTACAGCTAAAACTAATATCATGACACACAAAAATACTTGCATAATTACAGAGGGTAGGAGGACGCAGAAAAACCTAGACATAAACTTTCTGTGTCATCCTAATCTTTCATGTTTCCAATTGTCTTCTTTTTGTGCAAATAGCGAGAGAACGAATTTACAAGCGCAACCGTGGGGAACTAATTTTTATGCCTGCCAAGCCTCCCAAAGTCCAGATCCATGAGCCTATTGGATGCAGGCATCGGAGCTCGAGTGTATAGGCCAACTGATTCTGGAATGTCAAGATCAACAGTCATTGAACGGCCAGCAGTGACGCGCTTGATGTCAAGCTCGCTGAGTTGATGAGCTTCAAGTTTTACCTTGTCAATTAGTTCAAAATGATGAGGAGACATGCATGCTTCACCAATTCTTCTTTGCAAGTCCTCTACTTTCCTTTTCTGATACTCCTGATTCTCCATTTCATTGCCTTCCTCTCCTAACTGCTGGTATAAAGATGTTAAGTTTGATAGTACCCAGATCTGAGTTGGAATATCATAGAGCTTCTTTGCCAGTGTGAGAGAGGATCTCAAGATCTCTCGAGCTTGTCCAGCATCACGAAGAGCTAGAGCCAAGTTTCCCAAGGCAGTCAGATATTGTGAGACAAGTTGCAGACTTCCTATAAAATTGTGTGTTATCTGCAAGCCAGATGCCAGCCGAAGTCTCGCTTCTTGTAGATTATCCTGCCTCATCAAAAGAAGCCCATAAGCAAAAAGGACACTAGTTTTCTCCCGCACTCCAACAAAGGAATCCATTATGCTATATACTGGGCCAATCAAATCAAGTGCATTTGAAGAGGATTCAGCATCATCTATGCAAATATAAGCGACTGCAGCATAAATTTGGTACATTGCTTTCATTGATTTGCTCTCTGTCATTTTTGAAGCCTCGACAAAATGGAAGGCAGCTTCGTTATAGCATCCCATGGCATGAGCGTACTGTCCTCTAAGCATCTCAATAATACTCTGACAAGCCTGTAAAATTGTTGGAAAACGAAGGTACCAATTTCTCATTTCTACCAATGCCATTTGTGCTTCCACAAATTCCGACCGCGTAAGATCCACTGCTACTTTATTTTCCAGGAACTGCATTAAAAGCATCAAGTAGACGCCAGCCATCCAAATAGCAGAGTGTTGAAGATCCACTTCCTTCACCACATCATCTATCCCCAGTTTCTTTAATTCCTCTTGAATAGTTTGTATTCCCGACTGAATCCTCTTTCCACACTCTCTAAAAAGTCCTTTAGGACGGCTGAAAACAACGACACTGAGATCAACTAATGCATATATAGCACCCTTCGGTAGCCACTCCCCATCAATAGGAGGAGGTGCCAACTCAAGTTTATCCCCAAATGCACGTTTAACATTTCCAAAATAAGCCGGTTCTATAGATTCTTTGCCAGTTGAACTCACTCCAGTAAAACTACTAAGCTGCTCTTCTAGGCGTCTCAGTTTCTCAGAAAGTGCAGATCTGTCCCTGTACCCTAAGTCAGGCCGAGAAAGACTTAGATTTACTGAATCAATCTCTTTCTTTATTTCCCGAATATGTTGCGTCCGCTCTAAGTCAGACTTCATTGCAGCATCCACTCTGTCCACATGTTGAGCAGCACTCTTGTAGTCACAGACTCGGAGTAGATAGAATATGTGCAACATCTCATTATAAAAGAGTAAACCAAGGCACTGTTGTCCCTTTTGAACCCCAGCAGAAAAAACAAAATTGCAACATCAATTGACATTGAATGTGCAGTCTTTAAGATAACAACAGAATAAATGTACCACATATAAACGTTCTAGTGTGATTGCATAGAAACAAATGTACACGGACACATCCATAAACCAGGACCATCTATGTACAAAAATAGTAGTGGCGATTGTGGTATGTATCTATAAAACATAAGATAGAGACAAACAGGAAAAAGAAAGCCTCGAGAAAAAGTCGGCCAGATTCATGCATATCACTGGGAATTTATATCTACAGCAGGAGCATTCTCTGTCCATGCACCTGAACTATTTTCAGCTAAATAAAGGGAAATATCTCAGGTACTTGGGTGATGAAAAATGTGGAAAATAATCAGGAAAATTGCACTATACATGGAGCCATTCAAGCCCTAACTACAAGTTCACACATCATGGTGTCGTAGCAATAATCTACACATCTCATTTTCTTTCTACTTGTTTAAGCATGATTGGTTACAAATTTTAGTTGACGATTCCTCAACTACACCAGCATTTGATCATAACAAAAATCAAGCAGAGTAGAATTCAAAAAAATTCATCTGGGGCTGGCTAATCCTAGCGATATCTTTGGTCCATGACAAGCACTGGTTTGGTACTGTATCAGTGACTTCCCCTCCTTATAAGCATTTAGTTAATAAGGATGACTATGCTCACAAAATTTTTCATTTCATGTTTTTGAAGTGTATGGAGAAAACAAAAAAGAATTTTTCAGCGGAAGGGACGACAATGAAGCACGTGATCCCAGGAACACCTTTGAACCATACTCTCAATATCTAAGGCTTGACATACTAAATCTATTCATATGAAGAATAAGAAAAACATGTTAAGAGTCAACTACAGAGCTTCCCATGCTCTGAGACAAGATAAATATTCTGATCCTATCCATTATGTAGTCATGCTCCAAAGGGTAGTTCCTTGCTTGTTACTCGTCCTTTCAAATCTTTTAACCATACTAGTCTAAATGCCAAAAATTTTATTACTTATCAAGCTATAAATCTACATAATTAGGACAACAATCCGTAATGCTAATATCAGTATTTAGTGTGTAAGAGAACTACTCCCACAGCATCATCCGTTATATGATCCTGTATCACCAACAATCAGCTATAACAAAAGACACAACTAGAAGAAAAGACCCCTGAAAGCAAATAATCACAACTTACTAATAGATATCCAAGAAAAATGGGAGAACAAGGAGAGTCTGATTCATTCTTACTTTTTCAGGTGAAAAAGATTCCCATAACATATTGCACCTCTTGACAGCTCCCTCCACCAAACTTACATCACTCCATTGCATAAGGTGCACATGCAAGATTGATGTAGCAAAAAACATCTGATCCACCAACAGCATTTAGGAGATCAAAAATGTAAAATGGAATATTATTTCTCATTAGCTAATAAAGAAAGAAATCAGACTAGCTGGGGATGCCAAGAGGTTTCAACAGGTTGTTTCCATATAAACAAAGAGGAAAGATGCAACTTAGACATGTATACAGATTAAAAGGAAAAAATACCCTTCTTTTATTCTGCCAAAAAATGCTGGACAAAATCTCATTAGCAAGAGTGACTATGAGTCGGATTGGAAGTACAGATGTACAAGTTAACTGAGACTAACCTGCAACTCTTGATAACACATTTCGGTTGCACAGATGTATCCATGCTCCAAAGCAGTAATTGAACCTTTGTAGTCTCCCTCAATAATTAAAGCATTTGCTATTTGAGAATTAAAGTTGCAGAACCATAATCTTCCGGTAAACCTTTTATAGAAGTAATTCACCCATTAGTATAATAAGTCCAAAATCACAGTCACAGCACAAGAAGTGAAATAAGAAAAGCTTATGAGCTCAGCTTGATACCAATCTTCATGGGGCAATACAAGACCAAAAAGAGCACATACCCATCTCCAGATGTTGCAGTGAGTTCTAACCCCTTGTTTAATATCTGTTTTTGAGAAGGAATGGCTCCTACAAGATGGTAGCACTGGCTCAATAAGCTAAAGGCTCTACACTTGAGCTCAAAGCATGAAGGGATAGACTTTAGAAGCAGTTGCTGCAACAAGTAAAGTGTGTTGGTCAAAGCAGTTATGATACATTCACAGCAAAATAAAGGTACATCTAAAGTAATTCTCCATATCATATACTAGAGCGTCAATTATCAAAACTCAGTTGTAATGCTGCACATAAATTAAAAAGGAAAAGAAAACCTATACGTGACACATTCTCTTTATTTTGCTAATTAAAAAAAGTATGTCAGTATCTCATAAGGAAAACGTCATGAATCAATAAGACTCAGCTTCAATACAATTCTGAAAGCAAGTTGTTAATTTGCAAGAGACAACAAGATTAGTACTTCAAAGGCCTGGGAAGCATGGATTTTTCTAAAAGGCAACTAATCTCAGAAAAATTCACATAGATTTGACTTTTCTTAGACCATACCAGTACGCCATTTGGGAGAAAATGAGAAGACCATACCAGTAATAGAGAACAAAAGTATCAATATTGAACACTAGGTAGACAAGTCTGGAAAACACATATTGTTTGGTTTTTGCAACTGCAACTAAAATAAGAGGCGAAGGCTAAAATATCACTCTGATATAGCAGATAAAGCATCGCAAGAGTTGACAAGGATATCATCGTTGGAAGTGACAAGTAATGCATGTTGAGCATTTCATGACTAATGGATGAAAAGCAGTATAGAGCTGGGTGATGCAACTGATTCGCCTTATAATGGGTGGCCATCAACTTGCAGTCAGCATAAACATAAGGTACTAATGTCTCAATATGACTATCATTCGCAATCCATATTAGAAAAGGAGACGTACAATTAACACTTTCATCGTATGCATTCTACAGATTTGCTTCTTAAGTATGTCCACGTCGTGGCAGCATTGTACAATTAAATTTCTACATGCCTGTTAATTTTGCACAATATCCATTTTGTAATCGATCTAGATGCTCTAATAATAGGACTAGGATGATAAGTCATCATAATGGCCCCGCGTTATTGTACACCCCTATAGGCAGAAAGAATTTTATGTTGATCACATCTTCCCCATTCTCCTAACATCCATTATGCGAAAAATCATTTATCCACTAACGCTAACACACCGATGCTATACATTTCTCTAGTTTTGACCCATTCCCAACCCAAAAAATTAAAATCAAGTAAAGTGGGCCAGCAGAAAAATAGGAGTATTTATCTGCAAGATTTGACCGATTCTAGTTAATACAAAAATTTCCTAATATGGACCGTAACATGAAAGACCTATTCTTAAACTTTACAATCTTGCTGTCTTAAAATCCTATATTGATTAGAATTTTCTTTTTTGATCCATCCAAATAGGATTAGAATTTTCTTTTTTGATCCATCCAAAATCACAACACATCCACGTTGTGCATCCTCAAACCATACCTCATGACGAGACAAACATTTCCATTTTCAGGGGTTTGTTAGGAGTGGTGTGGGAGAGATTGCATAAAGCAGAAGCAAAAAAAAACTAGTGAGAGAATAAAATGCATCAAGCAAGTTTTTATGGTAGGAATCATTCGTAAAAGACTAGACAAATCACCATATAACAAAACTCAGAAATAACTCTCTCAATCGAACGACCATCAGACAATCGTCAATAGATGTCACCAGGATGTTAACCCTTATATGCCATTATAAGTTACATGGCATTCTCGCCCCGACAAAACATTCACAATATTGATCCAATAATTAATCCTCAATTCTATCCTCATTTTTCAATTCTAACATAAAATGAGATCCAAATAGCACTACTGATACTGATAGTCGAAGCTTGGCATATTGCCTAAGCTAAAAGGTCGTTTTACCTCTTAGACCAGCCTTTGCTAACATTAACTCCGCTTAGAAAGCGTAAAAGCATCTAACCCTCTCCCACACTCTTGCTCCTCCCTAATTCCGAATCCTAAAGACTAAAAGTTTCATGAACGCACATCTATCAAATAAATTAACAACATGATTGCATTTGGATTGGTCATTTTTTGAAAAACAAGTTTTTCATATACAATGTTACATAATACACAAACAAAAACAACCTCAAAAATACCAAAAACACAACAAAATAACCACAAAAATACCAAAAACAATCTCATCTACAGTAAAAAAATTTCACTTACATTGTTATAGTAAAATATTTCAAAAACACCCTCAAAACAGCTAATTCAAACGGAATAATAAAATAATAATAATAATAATAAACACACCCGAATACTATGAATAAAAAGCAAGGAAGAGAGGGATGATGAGTACAGACAGCGCGTTCGAGATGGGCTTTGGCGTGGTTGACGTTGTTGGAATGCTTGAGAAGGAGAGTGGCGACGCGGAGGCGAGTCTTCACTTCGACTATGGGGAGAAAGGAGACCTGACTTTGACATATGGCTTCCAAGCACTTAATGGCCTTGCCCATTTCGCCCTGGTTCTCGTGCTGATCCGCTAATCCCCACAGCCCTTCAGCTACTGCTTCCATCTTCTCCAAATTTCCGACGCCCAAATAGTTGAGCTTGCAGTTCCCTCCGACCTCACTCCATCAGATTCAGAGGTTTCTTCAGTAGGAGAAAGAATTTACTCCACTTACCAGTTGGGCTAACTGGTATTAGTACTAAATTTTGGGCTGCGAATTCGCAATTGGATACTAGCATGTTTAGACCCCCGGGAGGAGAAGGACTGAGTCCACGGTCTTACTGAACAAGTGCCCCGTTACGGAAAAAGAAAAAAAAAAGAAAAAAGGAAAATATGAGAGTATCAATTTTCTCCTCACTAAAAAGGAATACGGGGTCGTTTCATGTAAGCAAATTGTAGCTTGGGTAAACTACCCTTAATAATAAAAAATGTCGCATTTTAATCATTCAGTCCATTTTCACCATTAGAATTTAGACCCATCAAATTTTGCAGTGAAATCTGTAAATTTTAATTGAGAACATAGATTGAAGAATTGAGATTTGACGCTTTCTATTATTAAATGAGCCAATTTACGACTTGAAAAACCAAACATTGATGATTGAAATAATATAGGAATTTTCTACGTAGTTTATTCTTGTAGTTTTTACGGTACTTGAAAAGGCAATTACAAACTTTTATTCCCATTAAAAAAGTGATTCATTAGCTCATTGAGGGGTTGAAATTAATGTAGCATATATTTTTACATGCAAATCATGGTTTTAGTCAAAAACATGCTTATATCACGAAATCCAAGTTTCAATGTTCTCAATTGGCATAGAGGTGTCAAAACGGGTGATTTGAACGGGTTCGGGTTGGATAAAATGAGTAATGGGTATAAGCGAAGCGAGTCAACCCATTTATACCCATTTAATTAGATGGGTATAAATGGATAAGTTAAAAAATGAATTGGGTAACCCAATTACCCATTTATTTTAACTTTTTGTAAATTCATTTTTGCAAATTAAGTTATCAATTTATACCATCCTTTGCACCCCATCATTAGTTTTAAATATTTACTTATAATGTTCAATAAACCTAATTATCAATTTTTTCCCATCTATACTCTATGTCTCAAAATTACATACTATTTAATAATTAAACAATAAGAATATAAAAATTTGAACTAAGTACTATAAAAGTTAATATAAAAACTTAATCCAAAACTTTTGAACCTCTAGCAATTTTTCACGTATAAATTTAAATTTTCATTTTGAAAAAGTAAGAAAAGAAGCTAAAACTTGTCATAAATTGGTAATATTGAAAAATGAGCAAGTTAGCAAACTAAAAGAAAATAAAATGATAAGATAAAATCAATAAATAATAATAATAATAATAATGAAACAAAAATAGTTAACATCATGACAAAATGAAAACTTTGAAAAAAAAAAGAGAGAGGAGGTTTGGGGGAAAATAATTTTAAATGGGTTAATTGGGTTTGATGGATTACCTAATAATAAATGGATATTATTGGATAACCCATTTATATCCATATGCAAAAATTTAAAATACATATACTCATCTATTCATGGACAGATATGAGTAAATTTAGTTAAATGAATTTGTTTGATAGTTATAAATTGGCACAACTAGAAAAATAGAAGTACCGACTGACTGACTATATTGCCAGCAAGTAAACAAACAAGGTCATGACACTTTTGTCCGAGTTTCAGTTACATTTTCCTAGTAGTACCATTTTAAGCGAGAAGGAAATGCTGGGTCAACCATACAACTTTTTCTGCAGACATGATGATTTTTTCTTTTAATCCATCAATTAATTGCGAGCCTGTTCTTCTATGTCTATTAAAACAGAGACACTTTGTCTCAGCAAAACATAGGCCCTCTCAACAATCCCTATCAATTGCAGAGCTTAACATTTTTCAATTGTAACTTGTAGACTTTTAGTCTTGATCATAAGCATCTGAAATTTGGAAACTTGGGGCATGTATATTAAAAGTAGTCCTTTTCTTTAAGTGTAGAATCACAATAATTAGACAAGTTGCAGGCTAAGTAACACTTGCAGGTCAGTAGGTTGGACTGAGGATTGGGGTGCTTAATTCATTATCGTTATTATTATTATTTCTAAATTCTGGTGGGGGATATTTCATTCCTATTTCCTACACCGGGATGTAAAGTGTATCGAAGTTCTTTTTTGACCAAAAATTGATGCCGTTCACGGGTAGTGGCAGTCGATCCTGGGAATCGTCCTACATTTGATGGATGGGACTCCATTTTCAAAAGCGCTTCTGGTCATCGGTCACAAGATTCAGGATCCATGTTTGGACTTTGGAGTCCTCGAGGGAAAAAGAGAACGCTACAACTTTGGCGTCCTGCTTACTGGGTGACCGAACTTGAACGCCACAGCAACGTTAGGACGAGGTCTTGTTTCATTATATTTCGGATTATATTTTGGGGCAAAGGATATTTTAAGTTTATAAATTTACTTAATTTCTAATGGGAGTTGGTGGTAAATAAATTCACCATAAAAGTGTTGACGATCACCTAAGGGTGGCAACGGGAGCGAGTGTCTGCAGAGATAGAAATAGGACAGGGCGGGGTGAGAAAATTTCCCCCCATCTTAACAGAAAAATTCCCTTTATTTTCTTCAACAATCTTTCCATTCATGACCTTTATGCCCCGAATGAGATACTCCTCTACTATTTTGTAAGGGTGACAATTCTCAATACGGCCTATAAATATGATTCAAATTTAACATGAAACTAACGGGTATGATTTACTCTTCATAAGTTCATGTTAAAATTAGGTCAATCCCAAATAACCCGCCAAGCAAATAGGTCCAAATCAGTTCAAACACAGGTTGACCCAGTTGATCCGTCTGATGTGTCTAATGTATAGTTTATAATTTAATAAATAAATTAGAGGTATAAAGTAAATAAAAAAGAAAAGTAACCAAGATTATAAATTTGTATTACGAGAACGGAATCATATATATTATGCAAAAATAAGATATTTATTTATGAAAGTGTCATAGTTTTGTTTTTGTTCATGATTTTTTTCGTACATAAAAAAACCCAAAAATTTTCTATAAGCACCACGTACAAAAAGCTATGAACGTGTTGTAATTTTCTATATTCTTATAGAAATTCTATTATTAAAAAAGGTCCACCATGCTATCAAGGTAAGAGAGTAAATTTTTTTTAAAAAAAGTTAAGCAAACAGATTGCTCGGATCGAGTTGGGGTGATTCATGAAACTAGCGAATGGTCTTAGAATTAAAAAAGTTGACCAATTTAATTTTTTGAACCGTGCTCGGGTTAAGGTGCTGCTGTTCAGAGTACCTAAATGTCAATCTGACCCGCCAACTCGCGGGCCGACCTGATCCAACACCACCCACCCCCAACTGTTTTGGTCTTCGGTTCATTTTCAGCTGGGATATTCGGTGCTGACGGAAAAGCTAATCTATAGGTAGCAAGCGGCAATGGAAAGAAGAGAGCGTGGACAATCCTTTACGGCAAGAGGAAATTTTCCTCACTAACTCTTCTTCAAAATTCTTTACAGGAAGTGGAAATTTTTCACATAAAAATAATTAATAACCAGGGCATACAATTGCGATCAAACCACCCACTGACCTTTTATTTTTTTGGTTGGGTTTAAACAAGTATGTTGTCACCACCAAAAGCCACCCACAACGGAATATGTACAGCCCAGGTCCTGTATTTGAGCACGAATTAGTATGATTCGATTTACTATTCCCATCCAACACTGAAATCACGCAATTCTGGTTACGATGCTCCTTGCTTTACTCAGTCGTTTGAAAAGGCCAGGAAAGTCCAATTAATTTGGTGTATTTGTTGGCCGACCGAATCAGCAGTACTAAAACTACAAGAACCACTTCACATTAATAAAAATGCTGTACACGTAAATTAAGTAAAGAGCATTCAAGAAAATGGGGAGTGCCCTTGATCGATGGGAAAGAAAATTGTCGAACTAATTAACCTTTACCGTGTAGTTGGTAAACATCCTGCGTTGGGTTGTGGGTTCATCCGTCCTAACACATCTTTATGTCCTTTTAGTACTATGTGAATTCTCAATTTCTCACTGTGGAATTGGGCATGCTTGTCTTCATTGTCACGACAAGATCAGGTATGGTCCAGTCATTAGGCAAACTGAAGTTATTCCACTTGGGAAGTGGTTAAAAGTCGAAACGTCTCAAAGCGCTAAACGTGTCAAAACTCAAAAGGGCAGCCTGAGTTAGAAGGTTGGCTGCGCTTGCAGGAAGTTAGTTACTCATTAACGTAGTATCAAAAACTGAAAAGTCCAAATAAAAAAAATAAAAAAGAAAACTTTTTACTGAATTTTACCAAAAAAATCGTGATTTTTCGCTTTCCGTGAAAACGTTTTTCAATCATCTTTTTATTTCACATACATCGAATTGTTACTGTACATTTTTTTACAAAAGCTTCTAAAAATAACAGTCCAAACGCCTGACACTACTGCCCAACAGTGGAGAACTAGAGAAAATGACCTTTTCTTCCTTTTAAATTATCATATATTACTGACGAGTAATGTGAGAGGGAAAATATTATCAATTTTTTGTTCTTTCCACTCCAATAATTTGTTTTATCATATAATATAATAAATAAAATTATATAATTAAAATGATAGTGAAAGTGTGATTAATAAAATTGAGAGTACAAATAAACATTTTTCATGCGAGAGCTACCAAATAATAATATTGGCTAGTTCTTTGGGATTTTGTAGAAGAGTTTAGGAATAAGCATGAGAGGTTGACATCTGGGCGGTCGCTTTAAACTAATTAATGTTCGAGACCCGTAACGTATGCCAATTTTCATGGTGATCGACTTTATCGACCATGGGATTGAAAGGGTTGGATCCCTCCAAAAAAAAAAAAAAAGAAAAAGAGTTGGACAAATGTCTACTGTTGTCGAACCATTGATCCAAATTTTGCTTCATGCCCATCTGTTTAAAAAAATTTCTAGTTGGCCTGTCTGCGTCTGATAGTGTTGTTGAGCTAACAATTCTTGATTTGTGGATTTTGAATCAACATCATGCCTTTGCTTTTCCCACGGTACCTAAATTCCCATTTGGGAAGAGGCAATACCAGTGGCAGTCCATTTTTGACTGTGGCTTATGCATACGACTCTACTCAGTACATTATCCACTTATATGGTATTATTATCACTGGTGCCAAAGGCACACTCATGCGTACGCTGTTTAAGAATAAATTAATTTTTATGAAAATTTTTAATGAATTGATAGTTACCTTGGTAGTTGCATCAATTGGTAGTTATCTTGGTAATTCAACCTTTTTTATAATAAAAAATTTGGATATTTAAACCTCTTGGTAGTTGCAACATAAATTATGTTGATTATGTATAATTGGATAGTTAGGATAAAATTTAGTTTTTGTGAGGATAAAAATAAAAGTGACAAAAGATGTTTAATGGATAATATAGATTGATAATAGAGATAAGGATTAATGGATAATAAAGATAAGGGTTACCGAATAATAGAGATTAGGGTAAATTTGAAAACATACAAAATTAACACCAAGTTAACTAGGCTTTATTATTGGAAATATGCCTATATCCTACAGGTAGTTTGGTATCATTCCATCAACAAAGACAATACAAGTATATTTCTCGAGACAAAAATGACACTTATATTATGTTCTTACTCTATGATATTATTCTTGCTTAGATAACAAATAAGTAGTGAAATTTTGACTAATTAATATTAGTCATATGACGCGCTTAATTTTCAGGGTGTGTTTGAATACCTCATTATCTCAAATAATATTTCGCTTGCATCATAAACACATTTTCCAATTTACTTTTTTACAGATCCAACTACCTTTTTATCTCACATACACTACATCATACAAAGTACTACAGTAATTATTCTAAATAATATTTCAAATAATACTCTATCCAAACAAACCAACATCTTACCACAGCAATTAGTCTTTTTCTTCCCTTTATCAGCGAACAATGTAAAGTGGTAGCACTAATTTGATCTTAATGTGCATGTGCATCCGTGTGTGTTTAGTGTTTGTATCCTTGTTTTTGTTACAGTTGACTAAGTAGATTTACACTAATGGAAGTATTCCAGAATCAGTGTGTTACAGTTTACAGGATGATGGAAGGCTGTAGATGGGAAATTTACAAGGTAAACAAAAAGAAAAGCCTCTCTCTCTCTCTGGTATTCTTTATTGAGAATGAAGTAGTAATTTTTCTAGGCTGCATGTATGGTAGCCTTAGATTATAGTTGTGATTTTAATGGCTCTCTTCTACTTGAGAGGAATGGTGGATTATGTGATGGATTCCTCTTGCTTAATTACTTACTAGAGTTATGGTTATGGAGTAATTAGATTTGCTCTTGTACTGTTGTTCTGCAGTCACGAGGAGCCTCCCGCTATATCCACTCTAACTTGTGGGTGTAAGATGTACACAGGGGATTGATGCCTTATCAAAGACAATGGATCTGGATTTGATATTAATCCCATCTCTCCTTATCCATTGATTTATCCGTCTAGTTGATGACTATTCAGACTGCTTCCAATCATGGCTAATTCAAAGCAACATTATTTTATCTACACATTGTTCATGTATTATAATCAGACTTTCCTTCCCTTCCTTCATCCTTGCCCCACCCCTCCCCCCGCGCCCCCTCTTCTTAGAAGCAGTTAAGATTGGGTCTTTTTGTGTAAAGATTTCCTAGTTATTTATGTAGTCAGTATCTGTTGTTATCCTTCTTGGTAGCGGAATAATCTTTATCTCTTCATCTTCTTAGCATCTTATTTCCCGACATCTATACTTGCTCAATAATAAGCTATAGCTGGAACAGAAGGATGAGATGAAAGGCTATACTTGGAGATTTATGGGGATAAAAAGAAAACATGTCACAGCAGCAATGTTTTATTATGTCTTTATTTTCTGGTCAACGAAGAATGTAAAGTGGTACCACTTATTCGATCTTAATCTGCATGTGAAACCGTGTGTTTTTAGTGTTTGCCTCCTTGTTTTGTTACAGCTGTCTAGTTTTACCCTAGAAAATGCAAAGTATCCTTGTTGATTTCAAACAATGGAAAAAGAACGCTCTTTTTTAACGTTGGACATCTTAATTGAGGATCAGTATACATATATATACATATTAACATAGACTCGGCAGTGATGCAGTTTATGTCTACTTCTTAGAATCCTCCTTGGACAGCTTGTTCAATAAAGTAACGTGAGCTCAAATACAATAAAACCTCTATAAATTAATACTCGATAAATTAATAATATTTATTCAATAATAATTTTTCTCAGTCCCAACTTGGGTTAATGACCTATATTAATAATTTTGATAAACTAATAAGATAATAATTTTTTTAAAACTTTATATAATCTTTTGATCCCATTCATTTCATAAATTAATAAATCACTAAAATTAGATGTCATATTTTTTCTAAAACATGAGTCTATTGTTATTTTTTTTTAAATCTATTGCTGTAATTATTTTTGAATACTTGTAGGATGCTCTTTACTATACGTTTTATAATTTGATCAATCATGGTTGATTTATGAATATTTTTAGATGGAAAGTCATTGTTTAAGAATGAGAGACGTAGGAAGACTTTACGTTTGTTTATTATAAGAAGACTTTCTTATCATTTATATACATAATATTGTTAATCTGATTCATTGTATGCATTTAATAAAATGAAATAGATATTTATCACGTTATCATGTAGTATTTCTAA
The DNA here is from genome assembly GCF_003713205.1 of Coffea eugenioides. Lineage (NCBI taxonomy): Eukaryota > Viridiplantae > Streptophyta > Magnoliopsida > Gentianales > Rubiaceae > Coffea > Coffea eugenioides. The sequence continues at coordinate 49,866,291 of NC_040035.1, read as the reverse complement.
AACTTTTTTATCTCAGAAAAACGGTATCAATTACGTACATATATGGACAATATTAATAGAATTAAATTATATTTGCAAATCAAATAGATATAGATTGCTTTATATTCTCCAAACTTTTAGCCTCTTTTTATTAATAAAATAATTCATATTTTATAAAATATAATATAACTTTAGTTGATTAAATTAGTGTTTTTTTGAATTGTAAATACCTTCGATAAATTTATAAATCATTTATTTATCAATTAATTAATATATCTTTAATTAATAAATTTTGTATGGTCCCAATGTCATTAATTTATAGACATTTTATTGTACTCATATATTCATAAATAGAAGGACGATTCCTGGTAATGTATTCAAATGACTAAGCTCTTATAATATAGAGCTATTATCACTTTACCCCCTTAAACTATACCACTATTATCAGTTTACCCCATAACATTATCTTTTAGTCACTTTATTCTCATAAGTAATTCAACTCAATATGTTAAGCAATTTTGGACAAAAATACCCTTTTATTTTATAGCATTACTACATTATTATTATCACTTTATTCATTTGCATTATAGTACTACAATCACTTTAGTTCCTAACATTATTTTTTAGGCATTTTATCTCATCATTAATCTAACTAGTATGGTCAAAAAATTTTAAATATATTTACCCTTTTTATATATAATTAAAAATAAAAAAGTTGGAATGGTTATTCTTTTTTTTTTTTCACTTTAAGAGATTGAAAACATAAAAATAAAAGGATTTTCTCAAATTTCTTTTTTTCACACTTATTAATACTAGAAAAAGAAAAAGAGATAGGAAAGAAAGAGACAAAAAATTAGATTTTGCAAAAAAAGAAAATAAAGAAAATTCTAATATTATCGTATTACTTTAAGGTTGTCGGGATTAAAATTGGAATTTGGTCGTAAACAGAAAAGTGAAATAATTTTAAAATAATAAAAGTATTTAATTCTTTCTTATTTGTAATTTTTAAAAAAAGAATTGAGCTCTCTCTCTCCCCCTCCCCTTCTCCATCTTTCTATTTTTTTTTCAATATTAATAAGATTGTCAAGAAAAAAGAAATTAATATTTTGACTTTTTTTCTTGATACTAAAAAGGAGAAAAGTCACTCTAAATTTTTTATTATTTTTATTATACAAAGAGGAGGGTATTTTCTTCTATTTTTTAACATGTTAAGTTGGTTTAATAGTAGAATAAATTGCCTAAAAATTAAGTCTATGGGGCAAATTGATAATGAGACTAGATTTTATGGGGATAAAGTGATAATAATTTTAAAGGTTAAACATATCTTTTCACTTCAATTAACAAACTCCGTTAAATTTGACCGTTAGTTTTGGGGGTAAAGTGATTAAAAGATAACGTTAAGGGTAAAATTGATAGTAGCACCAAATGTTAAGGGGGTAAAGTGATAATAACCCTTTTTTTTATGCATATACACTTGGATGTATGTCACATAATTCAATTTTGAATTTGAAATTCAGTTTTTATATAGATGTTTACAATTACAAGCGTAATGTGTGTAAAAAACTTTAATAACTTTTTTTTTAACCCTTTCCAACTAAAGATTTTGCTTAGCCCGGCAATAAAAGTGTGTGATTCGATAGTAAATTTATTTTTTCACTTTATTACTATCACTTAGTGGTGACCAACAAAGAAGAAGAAGAGAAATTTCATGCTTCTCATCCAAGACTCAAAAGTAATTAGACTTTTCCCCATAAATAGCCCAAAACTCAAAACTAAAGAACACTAAAGGTGTTTACCTGAAAGGACTAATTTACCCCATGGGCTTTGTTTGGATAGAGTACTAATCCAAATAATTATTTGGAATAATTATTGTAATACTTTTTGTGATGTGATGTATGTGAAATAAAAAAGGTGGTTGAAAATATAAAAATGTGGATTGAAAAATGTGTTTATGATGCAAGAGAAAAAAATTTTTGAAAAAATTTGCTATCCAAACATAGCTGAATCGCCAACAGCCTCCTACTAAAAATTGCCACTTAATTGTGGCTGCCACCTTCGGGTGGCTTTCTTCGACGGGGTTTTCCGTCGACTCCTCTTCCCCTTAAAATAGGCTAGAATAGATTATACAACTGTTATCATTGCGACAAAAAAAAAAAAAAAACATAGCCGAATAAGAAAAGAACAATTTGCTATCCAAAAATTTTTGGAAAAATTCCGTTTTCCTTTTTTCTTTTGAACAGAAAAGGACAATTGGACTTCAGTTGCATCACTATAAAGAGAAGGGTTAATCACATTTAATCCCCTTAAACTATACCCCATTTTTTAGTTTACCCCCTAACCTTTAATTTTGTTCGCTTAACTCTCTATAGGACAAAATTACCCTTGCATTATTTTGACTTTTCATTTACCTTGTTTTCCTTTTTTTTATTTCTTTTTCTCTTTCTTCTTTATTTAATTCTTCCTCTTTCCCACAAAAATCTTCACCTTAATGATTGAAATTAAAAAAAAGGAATTGCAGAGATCTATCTTCTCCTTAAATGATTAAAAAAATATTCAAATCACTTTCTTAAAATACAATTTTTTTAGCCTTTCAATTCTTTTAATTTTGGATTTTCCTCTTTCCTTTCTAGTTTCTCATTTTATTCCCAACAAAATATTTTAAGATGAAATTGTGACCTGATTAATAATCATCAATTGAAATTTGTAACACGTGGCATCATACAAAAAATCAAAATTAGTTTTTGATACCTTTTAAACCTTCACTCAGAAATATGCAATTACAAACTCAAAACAAAAATTTTCGTTGATATGAAATTTTCTATTGGGAAGGATGAAAGAGAGAAGAAAGAGAAAAAGAAATAAAAGAAAGAAAAACAATTTCATCTTATGATATTTTCTTGAGAATAAAATAAGAAATTAGAAAGGAAAGAGGAAAACTCAAAATTAAAAGAATTGAAAGGTTTAAAAAATTGTATTTTAGGAAAGTGATTTGAATATTTTTTTAATCATTTAAAGAGAAGATAGATCTCTGCAATTCCTCTTTTTTAATTTCAATCATTAAGGTGAAAATTTGTGTGGGAAAGAGAAAGAATTAAATAAAGAAGAAAGAGAAAAAGAAATAAAAGAAAGGAAAACAAGGTAAATAAAAAGTCAAAATAACGCAAGGACAATTTTGTTCTATAGGGGATTAAGTGAACAAAATTAAAAGTTGGGGAGTAAACTGAAAAATAGGGTATACTTTAAGGGGATTAAATGTGATTAACCCTAAAGAGAAAAGGGCCCCCAAATTCATCCCATCTTTCCTTGAATCACTTTAACTTTTTTTTTTTTCTGGCATCCGCACAGCCACCCAAAAAAGGCTCCTAGTACTCTTTGCCTTTTAAATTGACTAAGATCAGCGAAAGCTTTAAGGTCAAGTGGTGCAGAGTTGACGCGCTCCACGTTTTTCCCAGGACTCAATTTCAATGCAAAGTGCAAACTGCTCTATATAAGCAGCCTAGAGCCTGTGGAATGCAAACAAATTAACAAAGCGAATAGTATAAATTGGGGAAAAAAAAAGAGAAAAAAGAAAGAAAGAAAAGGAGGAGAGTGATTTAGCTAGAATTTTTAGGGTACAAGCATGGATTCCAGCTCTCTTTCTAAAGTATTGATGTCGGCGGCAGTAATTGGTTTTGCGGGACTTTTCCTTCGGCTCTACAATTCATTAGTGGCAAAACCAGGAAGGCTTCGAGCAGCCCTGAGAAAGCAGGGAGTGAGCGGGCCTAAACCAACTTTGCTTCTTGGTAACATCTTGGAGATCAAGAAGGCTAGAGATGCTGCAGCCAAGAATACCACTGATGGCGCACCTGATTCTCATAATTGTGGATCCTTTCTCCTTCCATTTTTCGATAAATGGCGGAGCCAATTTGGTACGGCTATAAATCTTTTGATAACCCGAATTTGTGTCCCTGCAAAATTTGCTAGCACCTGATTCTCATAATTGTGGATCCTCTCTTTCGCATGTGGTTTTGTGCAGGCGAAATTTTCATGTTTGCTCTGGGTAACACCCAAATTTTGTACGTAACACAACCTGATATGGTGAGGGAGATAACTACCTGCACATCCTTGGACTTTGGAAAGCCAACATATCAAGCGAGAGAGAGGGGTTCTTTGCTTGGCCAGGGTATCCTAACTTCTAATGGGGCTGTTTGGGCTCACCAGAGGAAGATTCTTGCTCCCGAATTGTACATGGAGAAGGTCAAGGTACGTATAATGCTAGTGCACCGCCGATTTGTTTGATATCTAGTTATATAGTATGTTTGATTTACAGTTTTTCTTACGAGCAATTTCTGACATATTATTTGTCATGACTATATATGCATGAATTACAGGGAATGGTTGGTCTAGTTCAGGAGTCCACAGTCACAATGGTAAACTCGTGGAAGAGTATAATCGAGGCTGGGGGTGGAATTGCAGATATCAAAATCGACCAACACATGAGAAGCTTTTCCGGCGATGTCATCTCAAGAGCATGCTTCGGAAGTAACTATTCCAAAGGAGAAGAAATTTTCAAGAGACTCAGAGCTCTTCAAGAAGCTGCATCCAAGAGAGTTCTCGCCACTGGAATCCCGGGCGCGAGGTACGTAGCAAAATTCTTGAGAAATGTACCCAAAACGACCTTAGAAATTGAGCAAATTATATTCATCTTTTCACAAAAAATTGTTGCAGGCATCTTCCTACTAAGAGCAATAGGGAAGCGTGGGCGTTAGAGAAGGAGATCAAAACACTCATCTTACAAGTGGTGAAGGAGAGGACAGAAGCTGGATACGAGAAGGATCTCCTGCAGATGGTTCTTGAAGGAGCTAAGAACAGTGACTTGAGCCGGGATGATATTGACCGCTTCATCGTTGATAACTGCAAAAACATCTATTTGGCCGGCTACGAGACTACTGCTGTCTCAGCCACATGGTGCCTCATGCTCTTGGCTGCAAATCCCGATTGGCAAGAACGCATTCGCGCCGAAGCCGTCGAAATTTGCAGAGGACAAATTCCAGATGCTGATATGATCCGTAAGATGAAACAGGTAAACTAACTCATTAAGACTTGCCAAAATCTGAGCTTAGCTGCAGCAGAGGGTTCACATCGTAATTAACTCCAGCTGTTTCAATTTGGACTTTGCAGTTGACGATGGCAATCAATGAGTCACTGCGCCTTTATCCTCCGGTGTCCGTCGTCTCAAGGGAGGCCTTGAAAGACATGAAATTTGGGGACATAAAGATCCCTCAGGGTGTGAACGTCTGGACCCTGGTGACAACATTGCACACTGATCCGGAAATATGGGGTCCCGACTCCTACAAGTTCAATCCGGATAGGTTTGCAAATGGGATAACGGGCGCATGCAAGCTACCGCACTTGTACGTGCCATTCGGGGTTGGTCCGAGGGTGTGCCTGGGACAGAATTTGGCCCTGGTGGAACTCAAAATCTTGATTTCCATGATTTTAGCCAACTTCTCCTTCTCCATTTCTCCCAAATACAAGCACTCACCGGCTCTGCATTTAGTCATCGAGCCCGGAAACGGTGTCGATCTATTGGTGAAGAAGTTGTAAGGACCACAAAGTGATCGAGATCCTCTTTGATCTAATGGATTCGCAAGTGATTACGAGAGATCAATCTTCCAGCACAAAAATTGCATAGGAAGCTACACCACCAAAAATTTGGAGGATTAATTTTTTTTTTTTTCATCACAGTGGGTATCTGGGGCCGAGGACTGGTTACCGTACGCCCCAACTAATCCCACTGCGTGACCGTGAGAGGCTGCCCGACATCATCGGTCAATGGTAACGACTGGGATTCGATCCTTGGTTGGTGGCTCTCACCCAACTGGGCTACAACCACCGGACCGAACCCAGACTGGGCAAAATTTGGAGGATTAATTAACATGGGTTGCTTTGCATTGCACTGTACTTGGTTAATAGTAATTCTTTTTGATCAATTTTTTTTTTTTAAGGCAAGGAGAGTTGTGTTTAGAACTTAAATCTCCTTCTTGGTGATATATGAAGCAAGAATCAGTACATGCATGTACCATAGCTTTTTCTCTGCACTAAAACTGTACGCTAATGATTATGTTTCATGCCACGCGACGAGACAATATTATGAGCCCAAAATAAACACCTAGCAGACTTGAAACTATAAACAATTACTAAGCTTCATTCCAACTCCAAAATGATGTGACAAACTAAACAATTAGTGAATATTGCTCAATTGTAAGTTGACGAACCAAAACTGACGAAGGAGGAGGGAACATTAATAGTTGTGTTTGGATTGTAAGTTATTTGAAATATTTTTACTGTAGCACTTTTTGTGATGTGATGTATGTGAGATAAAAAAGTAATTGGGAAGATAAAAAGGTGTATTGGAAATTGTAATGGTGATGTCAGCAAATATATTTAGCCAAATAATTGGCTGTCCAAACACACTTTATATAATATTATTACTAAATTAAGCTCAAGAGTCCACCTAATTAATGCCACTGTTTGTGTGAACTGTCGACCGCCGACATTGAAACAAGAGAGTGGGAATGGGATTCGCCAGACATTTCCGTTTGTCCAAACTCTGGTAAACATTAACAAACATTCTGGGCACTATGCTCCATGATTGAAGGACCAATTAGTTTCAGACGACTCAAACTGTTGACATGGACTTTCACAGGCAGGAGTGACACGTTACATAAGATCGCTGTACGAGGATGATCATCGCCCCCAGTATGCCGCCCAAATACTTTCAAGTTTCAAGGGATAATTTTAGAAACGTCTCCTGAGGTTTCTAATAATTTCACTTGGTTCCCCTAAGGTTTCAAAAATTACATCTACCTCACTTGTCCATTTAAAATGACAATACTAACTTTAATATTTTTAATAAAACTCTCTTGTTGCCATGTTTACGCAAAGGATTGATTTTATATATTTTTTTTATCATTTTCCTTCTTATTCATTCTCTTATATTTCATTAGAAGTATAGAAGAACTATCAATGTTGTCCCTAATATCTATTCAAATTACGTTAAACTAGTAATATTTTTTTTGATAACTTTTAATATTTTCCAATTTTTCTGTAGCTCTTCTTTTTTGGTATCAAAATCAAGGATAAGTCAACAATGATTAAAAATAAATGGCCCAAAATCACTACCAAATTATGATAGTTCCGCCACTAAACTAGTCCATAAATTTTCATTTTTAAAAATAGTCCATAAACTTTAAAGGAAACAAGATAGCACTCTCTATCTTAAAAAAAAAAATTATTTTCGCAATAAAACACTATGAAAAATACCCTATTATAGCAAAAGATTTATTGTTAAATAACAAATATTAGCATGAAAACTTGACACTCTTCTTGTTTAGAAGAACAAATTGAACTTTGTAAGATAAGGGTATTTTAGGGTGTTTATTAAGCTTTTTACTCTATTTTAAAGCTTGGTTACCAAAGTGTCAAATCAAGGGAGGTAAATGTAATTTTTAAAATATTAAGGAAACTAAGTGAAATAGTAAAAAACCTTAAGGGAGGTTTCTGAAATTATCCCTACTTTCAATACTCTATGGTCTCGCAATTTTTCTTGTATTATTATTAATGCACAGTGACAAGTGTTACATTATCCTGACATAGGTAGCTTAGACGTTTTTCTGGTGCGGCCGGGATTGGTATTCGTTCATACATTGACTTCCTCACACACTATCACACCGTGCCACAAGGAAAATTTTAAAATACTTGTACTCTACATTTTCTTCTTGTAATATTAGTTTCGTTGTATTTCTCTTTAATTAGGGTGTATACAATTCGTTGTAAGTCTTCACTCTCTTTTCAACTTCGTTCGAGCTACCAAATTATTCAAATATCATTTAGGACGGAAATTTAATATAGCTTGAGTTTAAGTGGATTGCCTTAATATCTTATTAGGGATTAAACTGACAGAACTTCTTATACATGATGGTCAACTTAGATGGTGCTGTTTTCAAGTGTTTATAAAGATTTTTTTAATAGGCATCTAGTGAACAATCTTTTTTTACACTTTAATTACTACATGAATACGTACAAAGAAAATTATTTCACCTTTTGTATTTATATATTATACTTTTCCAACAAGCTGATATTTGAGTCTTTCATTAACGAATGTTCATTGAACACTCGTTAGTCAAACCGTATTTGTAAAAGAGTCTGCAGATATCAATATGCTATTATATTTAACGTATCTTAGAGGATCAGATTCTAGAATTAGTCCGAAATTTTCAATCCATCAGCTTGTGGCTTTTTGTATAATCGTGGAGTCAGTTAATTGTATCCTTAATGTCCTTCCACCGGCGAGTTTAGACCATTTCTGGCGATGCATCGGAGTAGAATCTAGACGAGAGTGCAACCAACAAATAACCAATGAGGGGGGAAGTCAATGGGAGCCGATCAACTCCTCAATAAATGAAGTTGAACAGAGAATTTGGAATTGGTCATTTTGGGGTGTGCGACTGGAGTGGGATATTACAATTTTGTGACTTTGTCTGGTTAGTTTCATAGCTTGCCAATAGTACAACAAAACCAATACGACGGATTTTAATTTTAGGTTGTTTTCCAAAGTCTAAACATTTGAACTTTGACCCAGCTCCTCCATAATTCTTTCCACAAGAAAAAAAAAGATCCAGCTGTCAGTTGCAGAACGCCAGACCGCACCTGTTGACCAAATAACCACAATTGTCACAAAAAAGAAACCAAAAAAAAAGAAAAAAGTTAGGTGCTGCGGTCTTATTGATTGTTGTATGCTTTACTGTAGTTGATTGCAAATTGATCACAAGGCCACGCAACTTATTGAATTAAGGCAGTAACTTGAAATATACAAGTCACCTTAAAACCGGCCGTTTTGATTATAACAATAAAAAAGAAAACCAACTAGAATACTAGTGACTTTTGCCTTAGTAAAGTGATGCTAAACCAACTGCAATATTGACTTTTGACTTCATAAAGTGATGTTAAACGTTAATCAAAAGCCATCATGATTGAAGAATACTCAAGGAGAGATGCATTTTGAGTTTTGACATCAAGCCATCATAGAGAACCCAAAATTACTGGTAACGAAGGTCAAATACTTTTTTTTTTTTTTGGTTCCTTTTAAAGTATTAGTAATATTCAGCCCGCATTGGTATATTCTTGAGGGAAAAGTACGAAAAAAAAAGGGATTGATCATGAGGACAAATTTTATTTTTCGAAAGTTCATACCATGGGCCTTTGGTGGCACAACAATATAATCGATCCTATTTATCCTGAATGTTGTGTTTCAAGGGAAAACCTTCCTCAAAAAGTCAAGAAAATAAGTCACCAAGTCTAATTAAGTTGCACCTACGATTAAAGACTTTTTTTTTTTTTTTTTGGATATGACTCATAGGTATTCGCATCCGTTTTACGGTCTATGACTAATCCTGTTCGAACCAGATCAGACCCCTTGCAGGGAGAACTCTCCCAACGTTGTCTCTTCCATTCAGACCTCATGGTCACGGGATGCTGTTCCGATGTCCGTTGGTATGATTAGAGACTGTGGTCACTTGTGTTAAATTCTTAGAGAGTAGAGACAAGATGATTGGCAATATATATATGAGTGATTCTTGTGGCAGCCAGTTAAAGAGCATTATGTTCCTTCATATTAAATCTTTTCTGCAGCAGCCCTTGATTCTAATCTTCTCAATGGCAAATCATCTTATTTGAAGCTAACAGAAACGTGGGCTAGCTAATGGATATTTCTCAGTACTACTTTGACTTATTTCGGCAGAGATCATGCAGCTCGGCCGCTGTTCCTTGACTGATTCTAATGTCTTAAAAGTCTAATTAAGAGCAGCATCTTGGTATTGTGTCTTCGATAAAAGTCAAGAAGTACGTTCCAATCCATTGCTGACTCTCTGCAGTTGGAACCATTTTTAGCTGATGGAGAGTCTTGGAAATAGAAATAGTACCATTTCAGAGAACCAATTACTACTAATTGTTTGCTACTTATAAATTTATAATAATACAAATGCACAGCACCAACTTATTAACTACGTAAGATCTTTAATAAGCTGTACGAGTTTTATGACGAGGAGACTTTAAGTCACTCAGAAGTGAAACGTCAAAAATTGTGGCCCTAGCTAACTAAACTGCAGAAAATTACCCTACAATACAAAAAACTGACAGTTTTTCCCAAGAATTATGCGTTGATGTTATTCTTCCTCCACGGATGTTGGCACCTACTTAATTGTTGGTCTTCAAAACTATATACTACTTGCTAACAGAACTCTTGTCTTTTCTGTACTTGCAAACTATATCTATATAGTAGTGGTAGATTTCCTGGAGATTGAAAGTAATTTGAAGCTCTTGTTCTTCTCATGTTCATGATTGCACCCTTCCTCGTCCAACCACCTTATATCAATTGTTGTTGATGTGCTGATCTGAATCGAGAAAAAGGGAAAACCGAAAGAAGTCACCCCACTTGGGGGGATAATCATAATATTGACCTTTTTATGTTTTCTACGCTGGCAAACTCGCACTAGACGTTAAAATGCTTTTTGAAAGTAAACCGAAACTCAAATTCTTCTCGTGTTCATGATTGCATTACTCCTCTTTTGATCTAGATTCTTGTAATGGTGGAATTTGAAGGTTTTATATATATTTATATCGCCATCCCCTAACTAAAGGATTAGGTATAAATGAACTTAATTGCTTTTAACGTAAAAAAAAAAAAAAATCTCTTATTTTTCCCCGACTAACTTATAGTACTTCAAAGACCAAACCGTTGTTTCTCTAATACAATCAAGAAATTAAAGTCCCCCGAGCAACCCACACACATGTGATACTTTTGTCCATTATCTTAGAGTTCACATTTATCAATTTTGTGAGCAAACTAGGTGAATCTACAAAGGAAGAAACGCGATAAGAAATCATTCATCGCACTTTGGCGTTCTTTTAGACAGAGTAGATTTATGGTAGAGATCTAGATACCTAAGATGCACATAATTACAACGTTCTTATAAACATTTGAACCTGCACATATAACTGCATTCATATATGTTTAGTTAATGCTGAACCACAAGAAAATGCTGAAACTACTTCCTCTTCACAAGCTATTTCTCTGCCTGGTCTTGTTTGAATTGTCGTTTTTCGACAAAATTTTTTTACTTTTTTCGTAACATATATTTCAATCATTTTTTTACATCACATACATCAAATTAGTACAATACATTTTTCTTATAAATTTCAAAAAATAGCAATCCAAACACACTCAACTCTGCCAGATATTTGGCCATACATGCATCCGCTCCAAGGGTCTCACAAGGCTGCACTTTGCCGAAAAATCCTAACTATATGTTTTGTTGCCCGTTTTAAAAATGGAAGCAAAACTTTTGTGTGTAAACAGAACCTTGTCCCGTACCTCTTCTGCTCTTATTGATGATATTCCTCTCCTCTCCTTAGTTTTAAACCGAACCTGCCGATACGCAGCATGCATTAAACGACAAAGTAGTCGAGTTAGGCACAAACACCAACGTATTCATTATTTTTCTTTTTCTTTTTCATTATCTAAGATACCAAGTCAACAACTATCAATTTGGAATATTTACACTAATATGCTTTGGTACCAAAAATGAGAAAAAAGACGTGGAATTTTGGATAGAGTAGTTAGTACTTACTATGTCCTCCCAAGAAAAAAATAAAGACTTGCACACTATATTAGTACAACATGATCTTATATTTATACACTTTTTCTAATTACTTTCTTTGCAATTAGACACTTTTCTTAATTAATCTTATTTATACATTTTAACGAGTTGTCATTGAACATCCGGCCCTTTTAAGTAATTAATTATATAGATACGCCACTAGGTCTTTGGTCTGGTGGTTGGTGTGGGAGGTCAAGGGTTCAACCCTTGTCTCCCACTAATTTGTCATTATATATGGCGACCTTAATTGGCCTTCTTTGATGGAGTCTGTACTCACATCGAGTTCCCCTCTCTTATTTCCTTAGATTAGGCTAGATTAGGTTATCGAAATCCTGTTGTTGCGAAAAAAAAAAATATATATATATAGATACTCTAAAGTTCGTTGTCTTCACTAAAATGCACCCCTGAGGTTATGACTTATGCATCCATCGCTTTGTCTTCGCACCGGAACTTTGAACGTTGCTATGAACATGTCATTTATGACCGAGCAATATCTTGCAATTCTTCAAGTTCATTCTTTCCTTTAGTTTTCTTTCTTCGTTTTTTTTTTGAGTTCACGCGACCGTGAGATCTTTCTTTCTCTCTTAATTCTAACCTTCCTCCATAAAACCAAAAAACAAAACGAATTTCTTTTTTTTTTAATTTCTATTTAAACGTACTCCTAAAATCTATCAATTGTCTTGGTTCATACTAAACTAAGTAAAACTTTCAAGTCTCTTAGGCCCCAAAAGAACCAGAAGAAGTAAAGCAGTCATGTTCCACATTGACGGCACTACTATACTAACCATTTAAAACTCCCTTTATTTTAGCAGGCTGATTTTGTCAACAAGTGCGCACTAACATTTTATAGAGATCACGTACGGTACAGGAAGGCGGTAATATTGCACTATCCATCCTGCTATATAAGCGGGGCTTAAAAGTTTGTTTCCTGCATACTACGTGAGTGTTTGTGTCTGGAGAAGGAAGAAAAGAAAAAGAAAAAAGAGAGGGCAAGAAAGTGGTAGCCTTGATCAGAAACCAGTTATGGAAGTTGCAGTCGTAGTGAAAATAGTTTTATCCCTGGCTTTGGTTGGTGGAGTGGGGTTGTTTTTGCGTTTGTATCGAGCACTGGTGGCCAAGCCAGGCCAGCTGAGGTCGGCCCTGAGGAAGCAAGGGATCAATGGACCACCGCCAGCACCTCTTCTTGGGAACATATTGGAGATCAAGAAATCTCGAACTGCCACTACCAAGGCCCCAACTTGTGGTGCTCCCCCAGAGCACAACTGCGCCAATGCTCTCTTCCCCTTTTTCGAGAAATGGCAGAAGAAATATGGTAAAACTTTTGTTGCATACTAAATTGTCATATCTAGCCATCCACCTTCTGCTAATTATGCGAAATTATGTGTTTACTCTCCAGATTTTTATTTCATTTACGGAAGTAACGTTCTCGCACTCACAATATATAGTTTCAGTACAGACGATCGTTCTTTAGTCGTATGTAATTGCATGCATCTCTATTTTGGAGCTTGGTTATAGCTCTTTTTGGATGGTTTGACCAGAACATCTAAGAGGCCAGTCCGGCAGTCCCCCAGTGGCCTGGCTGCTTCATCATCCAAAACCGTTGGCAGATTGCCTGCCTCGACTCTTATGTCTTGATCAATTCTAATTGTCTTTCGTGAAAAGCACACTTAGATGGTGCGACTTTGATGATTGTTTGATCTTTAACGCGTGGTAAAAGATTTGGCTATCAAGAGTAGAATCAAATATATTATGAACTAAAAGAAAGTCATCTGCAAAATTTTTGGCCCAGAATAAGTTGAGAACCGAACAATCCTTAAAAAAACAGAGGGTGTAAAAAGCCAAAGGGCAAAGCCCAGGGTTGAATTTTCACGTCTCATTAGTAATTAATTCAAGAATAAAAGTATGCAACCATAGCATCATAAAAAGGTGAATAAGATGAAAGAAAATTTTCTGCAAGTTTCTCCAATCAGCTGTGCGTTAGTACGTGTTAGGTGAAATTCAGAGTATTTATCTGTGTGATGTTTTAATCTGTAGGCGACATCTTCATGTTTTCTCTTGGAAACACTTTAATATTACATGTGACCGAACATGACATGGTGCGGGAGATAACAACGTGCACATCCCTGGACTTTGGGAAGCCTTCCTACCAAGCCAAAGAACGCGGCGCTCTGCTAGGCAATGGAGTTTTAACCTCAAACGGAACTCACTGGGCTCATCAGAGGAAGATTCTTGCGCCAGAATTGTACATGGAGAAAGTTAAGGTAATATTAGATGATCCACTACATTGGATGGCCACGGCCAAATGTTTCAAGGTCTCTTCTTTTTCAATTCTAGCCAAAGGTAGATTAAAAGTTTTCTGACCTGTATATCTTTACATTGCCTCTTGTAGGGAATGATAAAGTTGGTTCAAGAGTCCACGATGACACTGATAAATTCATGGAACAATATAATTGAGGCAAAAGGTGGGATTGCTGACATAAAGATTGATCAGCACATGAGGAGCTTCTCCGGTGATGTCATATCAAAAGCATGTTTTGGAAGCAATTACTCGAGCGGAGAAGAGATTTTCTTTAAGCTGAGAGCTCTCCAGGAAGCATCTTCCAAGAAGGTTCTGTCCACTGGTATTCCTGGCATGAGGTATGATCTCTTCGATGAACACAGGAACAGAGAAAAAGCTAGAAATCTCATTCTTTTTAAATTCTTTCTTTTTTTTGAGCTGTAAATCTTTCACGAAAATGACTAAAATTTCCTGTAAATGAACAGGTATCTTCCCACTAAGAGCAACAGGGTAATGTGGGAACTGGAGAAGGAGATAAAAACATTGATCTTGAAGGTAGTGAAGGAAAGGCAGGAAGTTGGGTACGAGAAAGACCTGCTGCAAACGGTTCTTGAAGGGGCAAAGAATGGTAATCTCAGCCAAGAAGCACTTGATAGCTTCATAGTCGATAACTGCAAAAACATCTACTTAGCTGGCTACGAGACCACTGCTGTTTCGGCCGCCTGGTGTCTGATGCTATTAGCAGCCAATCCTGAATGGCAAGAACGCGTTCGGGGCGAGGTTCTTGAGGTTTGCAGGGGCCAGATTCCTGATGCTGACATGATCAGAAAGATGAAGCTGGTATTGTCAATCTCCCTTAATTAATTACTAGCACATTGGTTTTACTCGAAATACACTGAGTAGAGTAGACTGATCTTTACGTATGGTGCTGTTACCATTTGCAGCTAAGCATGGTGATTAATGAGTCGCTGCGTCTGTACCCTCCGGTGGCAATAATCTCAAGGGAGGCCTTCAAGGGAATGAAATTTGGGAATATTAGCATACCCGAGGGAGTGAATGTTTGGGCATTCGTGTGTTCCTTACATACAGATCCTGAAGTCTGGGGAGCAGATTCCTACCAGTTCAATCCAAACAGGTTTGCTAACGGGATCACTGGGGCTTGCAAGCTTCCGCACCTGTACATGCCATTTGGGGTTGGCCCTCGGGTGTGCCTTGGACAAAACTTGGCCTTGGTGGAAATGAAGATCCTAATCGCTCTTATTTTGGCAAATTTCAGTTTTACACTCTCTCCCACTTACATTCATTCTCCGGCTTTAAACCTGGTCATAGAGCCCGGAAATGGGGTCAATCTGTATGTGAAGAAACTGCGAGAATTGTATTCCTGCTAATTATATACTAGTATATTTCTTTTAAGCAAACGATGCATAGGTAAATATTAGTATTTAATTTGTAAAATAAGAAAGATCGATGGTTTTTTCAATGTATCTAAAGATTTCCGGATTGATAAATTTTTACGTTCGTAATCTCTGCTCTTCACCACAAAGTTTTCCCAATTCCACATACCAGGGTGGTTCTCATCTCATCACTAAAAATGAAGTCAAAGCCAATTGTCATATAGTAATGAATTCAAAAGGCCGTGCGGTTTCGAGTCTAGAGCAAGGTTTTGAAACCCACACCGTTCATTAAATCGCAAAAAATGATTTGATTGAGTCATGAGTAACTGGTTCTAACTCTTTGACTAATTGTAATTGATCCATGATATCATAAATACGTCATTAATATTTTTAAAGAATTATTGTACATAATAAAAATAAAATGCAATAATTGAGTAAATGATAATATTTGATTACACTGCTAAGCTCATCATCCTAACCAAAACATAAAACGATTTTGAATAGATAGACCAAAATTTAAGAGTAATTGACTAATATTTAAAGTTGAAAGATACAAAAAATGAACATAGATATTTTGGTAAGAGTACAAGGTATTCATTGACATTAAAGATTTTTCATACTTTTAAGACGAGATGTCAAATATTGCAATATGTTTTTTATTTTTGATATGTTAGTGACCACAAGTTTTTCTCCCAAGCGGGCGCTGCTGTTTGCAGAACATGGATACGATGTTAGACAGCAAAAATTCCCCCCCGGGTGGAAGGAATAGGTGCAAAAAGGAGTTGCTACTTTTACTTGAACTGACGTCGTTTTACTTGGTTGGTAACTGCTAAGTGCTTGTGAAACAAGCCATTTTCCTGTTTTGCAGTCGGGCATTAGCCAGTGGCCATAATGCTTATAGCACACCACATGCGTGTATGCCATTGCTATCTTTTTAATTTTTTGATTGCAAAGAGTTGATGGAAAGGGAAAATCTCACAGTACTAAGTGACAACACGATTTAAGCCACAAAAATAGACTGAAGATGACCCACCTCATTATTGATTTTAGGAATTTTATTGTGTTTATCGTTTCAAAATATCATGAATTTTAGTCTCTTTTGGTAGATGGACTCGAGGAAAATTAGTTTTACTAGAAATAACTTTATGAACTTCGTTTGGCTTTTGTTTTCGTTTCTCGCTGAAACATAGTTTTGTTGGCTTTTTTGGGACATAAACTAAGGAACAACACCTTAGTGTTGCAAAAAAGACTTATAAGAGACTTGTATAGTTGTATTGAAGCTGAAAAATGAGCTTTTGTTATTCATTCGTCAGCTCACTATTTATAGTGATTACATGAAACAAACTAGTAAAATATCCAACTAATAATTATCCTAAAAATCTTAAGAAGATATAATCTTCTTCTACTAGCAAATCTTAGCCAAAATATTTGTTAACAAACCAACATGATCTTTGGTTAACAAATATCCTTATTCTTCTAATAACTAAATTATTTTGATATCAAACATAATCTAGCAAAATCTATAGGAAAAGTTGGTATATCTTAACAACTTTTTTTGTTATAAGCACTAATACACAGTTAAAACAAGTTTTTCAGAAGAAAATATAAAGAGCGAGGGGCATATTGTATCCTTTGGTTATTTGGGGCTACAAAGGGTAAACAAGAAGTGACAGATATTTTTAAACCAAAGCTGCTCTATATAATGGCTAAATGGCTTCTGTTTTGTTCAAAATTATTTTCTTTTCTTAAGATAGCAGCGGAAAAGCCCGAAAAAGTAGGCTTGAATTTGACTACGCGCGGCCTTTTGGGAACCATTTTGCTCTGAGTTCGTTAAGCCCTTTGAATAAGTATTTGAGTTCAGTGCAACAAACGGACTCACCATGGTTGGGGGGAAGAGAAGCCAGGTCAGGTCACTGCACGGGAAGGACTCGGAGAAAGAAATATTTGCCTGTGGAAACACAACCAAATTTAACCATTCATTTCCAAATCACAATACTGATCGTTGCTTCTAACTGTAAGAATGCTTGAGATGGCTGACAGATTAATGTTCCATGCAATGTGCTATGCATGAAATTTGTCAATGTGTGTTTTGACCTCATCTTATTTTTGTAGGAAGGGAGGATGTCAGGGGATGGTATGGATTCTTTACTGGACAAAGTTCAGGGGGTGTTTCATCATGACCACAGCCGTAACTCCTCTGATGAAATTGATGGTGATAAGCACTCAAAGCACCCTGATAAGTTCCGCCTCTTTGGCCGCCAGAAACCTGTGCACAGCGCCCTTGGGGGTGGCAAACGTATGAATCCCACAAGTCCTTCACCATATATAGCCAATCCTGTTTCTTGCTTTCTTACCTATAATTAAGACCATATTGAATTTTGTAAGTTCATTAGAATAATTTGATTAGTTTTTTTGCACTATCACATTACATCTGTTTAAACTGGATTTGGTTTAATTAATTTGTCTGTTGATCAGAATTTTATTGACATCAAAGGTGATTAGGTTCCAGAAACCCTTGGTGCGGAACTTTCTTATACTAACATGTTTCAAAGCAATCTTCCAATTGAGGCACATTTGTCGATTTCTGACAGTTAGTATCTTGTTTCAACAGTCCTGTGTCCCTAACGTGTAATTAAAAATCGTGAAGCTAGGTAAACTAGATGATATCCTATATCTTTCGACCCAAAGGTGCCTATATTTTTCGAGCAAGGTTCAAGCATGCTTTTGTAGGGAGCAGATGACCTGATCATATTCGCATTCTTTCTTCAGCTGCTGACATAATGCTTTGGAGGAACAAGCAGATATCAGCATGCATGCTTGCTGCTGCAACAGTTATATGGCTTTTATTTGAGTGGATTGGTTATCGTCTGCTCCCATTTCTTTGCCACTCTCTAATACTTGTGCTGGCGTTGCTGTTCCTGTGGTCCAATCTTTCCTTCTTTGTCAACAGGTGCGTTTCTTGCCTTCCAACTCAAAAAACAGCAGCTGCTTTACTCGTTGCTTGTTACTTGCACTTTTTCCTGACTTACTTACTTGTGCTCTTTCTTTCTTACATGTGAGTTACCTTTATACCTTTCCTGTTAGGTCTCCTTTGGAATTGCCAGAGATTGTGTTGCCGGAGAACCTTTGTATGAGTTTTGCTCTCTTGTTGAGGGACAGATTTAACCAGGCGTTTGGGATTTTCCGTCAAGTGGCTTCAGAAAGGGACGTGAAGAAATTTCTTGGCGTACGTACCACTCTACCTCACAGTTGTTGCAGATGGTTCGAATGGTTTCTATTTATTTTAACAGCTCCAACCAATTTTCTGCTATTACACAGGCAATCGTGGCACTCTGGCTTGTTTCAATAGTTGGCAGTTGGTTCGACCTCTTGACACTCGTATACTTGAGTGAGTTTCTGTTACTTGCCTTATGACTTTCCGCTGTGATTCTGGTACTCAGAAGAAACCAAAATGTTTGCTTCTTCAGTTTCATCTTACGCAATGACTTGAGTCTTGGTTCAATGCTTGCCATTTGTCTGGCATCCGCTTAAAAAGTTGAAGCAGTTGAGAATAATTTGCTTGCTAGATCTCAATAATGCATCCTATTTTAAGAGTTATTCCTGTCTTGACAAGTAGTTAAACGTTCTTCCTCCGAATTTGACAGTGTTTGTGGCACTATTGACGGTACCTTTGTTGTACGAGAAACATGAAGACCGAGTGGATGCTTATGCAGAAAAGGCAACCGTAAAGCTCAAGAAGCAAATCAGTGCTTTGGATGAAAAGGTGCTTCATAAACTTCCAAATATTGCTCTCAAACAACGTTGAAGTTAATGTGGCAGCTATACTTTTGGTACAGGGCAGCTATGTTTTGCTTCTTGTAGGATCTCCTTTCTCTACGTTGTTTACCATTAAGCTCATTGAGTATTCATTTAAGCAAATCAAGAATAGTTTGTCTAGCTCAGAATCAAGCTTAATTATTCCTTCAAATGCCCTTTAATTTCAAATTTCTATCTCTGAACAGTATGATCTTTCTCGATTTATTAGACAGATATCATCTTGTCTAATGATTGGTTATTGATGCGTATACACATTGTTGCTACTCTGAAATGCCCCCGGTTCCCGGGGTAAGGGCATTCCCTTTTATGAGCCTACCTGTATTTCAGCTTTGGTTTCTTGGAAATGTTTCCCAAGGACGAATTAGGTTTTCTTTTGCTCTCCTCACCCTTTATCCCTAACGTTAAAAGCCAAAGCATGAACGCAAAATGATCCAATTATGAGGCTATTAAATGAGTCCAAGAACAGAAGCTACATGTTTCGTTTTGTGAGTTCTTAGATGAAATTCCAGCCAGAATGAAACTGCAGTAATTCTTCAGTAGTTCAAACCCACTGCGGAAATGCATTTAGGCCTTTGCCTATATGTTGTTTTCCACCAACAGGTATTTGAACCATCCTGCAAATGATGCAGCAGCATTTTCACTTAACTTGAATTTTTCCTTGATAACTTTTTGCAATGCATTCAAGGCTTTACAGTTTCCACTTGCCTTTCCAATTGTCCAACTCCAAACAATATACAATATAGCTCTCCCAAGTATTTAGTTATTTTAGCTCCATGACTGACGTTCATTTTACAGTAGTGAGAAAAACATATACAGAATCTTCAATGGAGATGAACACTTTCTGACTATAAAAAACCAAAATCATTTCAACAAGAGGAAGCCATGTTGATCATTTCAGCATTCAGTTGGGTGCCAAAGACTATTCAAATTTATGCTCATCTTCAGGCAAGCTCCTTTTGTACACCTAACCAAAACTTTTTGTTTGCTTACTTCCTCGTGCTCAATCCATCTCACATGACAGAGGTACTTAAGGTTACTCACTAGCTTGAATCAGTAATATAAAGATATTAGTCACTTTCGCCTGTAATTGAGCCTGCAACTATAACCGTTCTTCGACATTTACCTCTTAAATTGTGCAGAAACTAAAGGAATAACAAATTGCTCATACTACTTACTCTTAAGAGTATGCAGAGATTTTGTCAACTTCTCGCTACTCTTGCACTCTGCAATTTCAAAATGCTGAAGACAAAACGGAGGGTTTTATACCTTAGCTGGTTTTGATCCAGGGGGCAAGAAGGGCTCCCACCACCCATATTCATACTTAGGATATGGTGCCGACCATTTATCTGGCTTCTCAAACTCTATGTTAGCAGGATTAGATGCCAAAGCCTCCTCAAGACTGTCAGCTTCATAACTTTCTTGTAAAACTCGGTCCAGTCTTAATTTCATAAACCTGCACAGAACAGTAAATTGCGAAGTTTACAAGCATATAAGCTTCTGCTTATCTTTCATAGAATGATCTGAAGTGGTTAAGTGGTATTCTGCACAATAAAACTCTGTTTATCGTAAAGTTCTCTTCTTTTTCTAACAGTAAGGCATGGACATAAAGTATTTTAGGCCAGGAATGCAGTACAGTACTATTAAAAGGGTGGGTCATAGATTAAGCTTACGTGATCCAGGGGCCGTTTGTGGAAACCAGAGCCACAGCCGGTCTCTTGAGTCTCTTGGTAATAGCAGGAAACTTGTCCAAGAACTTTGGTTCAATCACAAGCCAAAAATCCTGCTCTTTCTCACGCTCCCCATACAGTCGTTGCCTCTCAAACAATAGCTCCTTGAAATGCTCCTCCTCATCCAGCATGAATTTCGCATTTGCCACAACAAAATGATACTTCTTCAACTCAGATTCTTGCTGTTCAAAAATACCAACGTTCAATTCTGTCAGAGATTGGACCCCAGAAAATAGAAAACTTGACTGGGTGCTACTTAGTTAACAAGTAATTGCCCCACAAAATTATCTCATCAATTCTGGGCATAGAGCAGAAAGAAGAAGTGAAAAATAATTGGCTAACCTTTTCGGAGGGATCAGAAGATTGGACAGCGGCAACGGCGGTCCTCACGGGTGTAGTTGTCCGCCAGCTGCAGTTGGTGTGGCCCAATTTGAGCAGGTGATTTGGTGATGCTAAGAGCGGAAGCGAGTGCGACGTCGCACCATGAAGCAACAAAGGTTTCTGGCCATTGTGGGTCGGAACATTCGCAATCGAACTACCTAAATATCCCAGATTCAAAGCTGTTGAAACCGACATTGTTTCAACTCAGCGATACGAGTCAGTAAACCGGGGGAGGAAACGGCAAAAGATGACGCTGATACCGCGAAGCGAGAAACTCAGGAAAGTGCAAGAAATGTACAACAGACCTTATCTTCTTCTACCATAATTTCCACGTTACCCCTTATCCCCTTCTTTTTCCGAAGTAGACCCTGTTTACTTTTGCAAATTATGAAATTGACAACTCAACTTTCCTTTCTTTAACGCTTTTACTGCCGTAGAAATTAACATGACCACTGCAATTTTTTTTTCCCATTTTCTGTTGGTAAATGGCAATGAGGAGGAAGTCATTTTGCAAATTGGCTGTGATTTTATTTTGTTTGATTTCGTCCTCATTTTGCAAAGTATAATTTTGGTTATTGAGTAAATGTAGACGGCTGAAAGATACTCCTATGATGTAATTACACCAAAGACAGCTAACTAAAGATAATCCCTAAAACACATGTAATGAAGACTACTACCATTCGTATTTAGTCCTTGGTCAAGAAAAAACTCTCCTAATCCTTTCCCCTTCCTTGGTCTGCCTCCCCATCCCTTTTCGTTTCTACGGTGCCAGTTCCAACTTCCAAGCCCAAGGACCGAAATTTTCAATTTCTGTCTAGCAGAAGAAAAGGATCCGTAATACCATGAACTAGGTTTATTAATCATCCATCTCAATAAAACCTGACCTCCAATGTAAGATTAGTGTCATTCTAGTATGTTTAACTAGCAGGATAAATGTGCAACAATAGCATCCCCAATGCCGCATTTCACATATTGACATCCAAAAGTATTAGGCCTCTGCTGACTCCAATAGTTTCGAGACGCATATGAAAGCCTGTCATAGAGCGATTTTCAGGTGCTTTTGCTTATAATTCAAAAGCATTCAAGTGCATCCTTTCATCTGGTTGTCAACTTACCAACTGCAGCTACTATATATGCGCTACATGCTCCTCTCTTTTTTATGGTAACACCACAAAATTGTCCAGGAACTGCGGCACAATACAATCTGTAAAATAATGATCCGTACACGTCTGATGAAACTTCATTCTCATTAGATAATCACAAGAATGCCAGGAGTCAATCTAGACATAAACACATGATACGAAAGATTTAACTAAAAGTAGAAGCTATCAGTTGGCACAAGTTAGATAGGCCAGCAAGGCAAGAAGCAAAAATTTGATTACAACACTTGGATCTATCAAAAAGCCCTTGATGAGCGAAACCGAAAAGCATAATCAAGATGATGAATCACAATTTACACCAGCTCAATGAAAGCCATGGGTGCATTGTCCCCTCGTCTGGGTAGGGTTCTAATTATCCTTGTGTAACCTCCATTCCTGTCTCCATACCTCTCCTGGACCTCAGCAAACAATGCATGAACAATCTGCTTCTCATAAATAAATCCAAGGGCTTGCCTTCTCTTATGCAGAGAACCATCTTTAGCCAATGTAATCATCTTGTCAACATACTTTCTCATAGCACTGGCCCTTGCTCTTGTGGTCTTGATTCGCCCATGTTTTAGCAGCTGAGTAGTCAGGCTACGCAAGAGCGCACGTCGTTGGTCTGGGGGCCTATTGAGTTTAGGTACCTTCCTTCCATGTCTCATAGCAAAGAATCGGCCCCCATTGTCAATGGTGGTAAAAGAATGCTCAAAGCCAAATGAATCTGAAACAAACAAGGCATAGGACCAGATATTAGAATGCCAACGTCAGAGCTAGCTAGTCCTTTTTCTGTTAATCACTTAGTCCCATTAGAATCGCAACTTCTGAATGCATCAGTAAATCAAAATATTCATCGGTTATCCTTTAAAACTTACAAGTCCTAATATAACATGAAACCTATCCACTTAAGCAAAGCACTAATTTTCACAAAATCATCAGCCTCATACATCACACCCATTAATTTTCCTTCGCAATGTCTCACTCCATGTCCATGAAGCTAAGAGGAACCATCCCCAGACTCTTACACCTCTACCTGATAATCTAGTGGTAGCATCCCAGCATTCCTCAAAAGACTCCTAAACTGAACGCGGAAATGCCAAAAGAAAGTGGGGAATTGAATTTGGCCATGGTTCTCATTATGTTATGGCCCCAGAGATCCTTGAATTAATTGCCAATTGTGCAGAAACAAAAGCACCAGATATTAACCCAACATATAAAACTATATACATGATCAATAGTAATTGCCAAATAACCCCAATCAAATAATGATTTTATCAAAGAAAGTGTCCTTTTTTATTCCGGTATTGCAATAAATTAACTTCCAATTAAAAAACAAAAGTTCGTCTTTGTTCCTTCTTTTATTTCGCTGGGGGAAGAGCACGAGTTTAGTGATAAAGTTTACAAAAGAATATGGCAATACACGGTAAAATTTAGAACAAAGAAGCTAACCAATTAGTGAAAGAAATAAGCCAAATGGGGTGCCATAAATGAATGGAACAGCCCTGGTGAAGGGTAAGAAAGAAAGTGAACCGTACCTAGAGAAGAAAGGGACAGAAGGGGGTTCAAAGGGGCAAGACCCACGAAAGACTGAAGAAGTCCCGGACCGGAATTGCGCAGAGTAGCGACCCTGAGGCGAGTTGGGGAAGACCCAATTGAAAAGTGAAGTGGAGGAGTTCTCTGAACTGGAACTGAAGGCAGGACTGATTTAAGGGATGATATGCTCCACGTTGCAAATGCTGTGGAGCTCCCACAACATGCCATGCTTTTGCCGCTGGTGGATGATAGATTCAGTGCTCTCTGCTCTGTGCTGGTGCCTGATTTTTTGACAACTACGGGGATGGTCTTGCAGGGCAGGGGTGGCAGGGGATGGGGATGTCCAGTGTTGTAGACGGATAATTCGACATTGGCCCCTTCTTTGTTGTTTATTCCTCACACCTCCTAATGATTTGTGTTTTCTTGATTTTGGCCTGTGTATTCTCAATTACTATTCTATCACCTTCAATTATGGTAAGATCTTACCTCATTATATGTTATCCTTTTCCACAACATTGAAATTAAATACCCCTACCAAAATGTGACAAAAATCTACTCTTAAGCATCCTAATATATGCCATTTTTTTCACAAGAAGTCTTGTAATATTTAAGTAACATTTTCAATCACTCTTGTTTGTTGGAAAAGTAAAGGAGAAACTCATGTTTAGGGCAGCAAACACTCACGAGCTGAATATCGAACTCGAGTCGAGCTCGAACTGGCGAAATCAAACTCGAGCTCGAGTTCGAACTCAAAATATTAAGTTCGTTAATTCGCGAGCTCGAGTATATATATATATATATATTTATTTATTTTAATAGTAAAATTACATATATATCCCTAATATTTTATTATTTATTAAGAAAAAATAATTATTTGTTATTTTTATTAGATTAATTTCCAGAAATTCGAGCTAACAAGCTGCTTACGAGTCAGAAATTCGACCTACGTACGAGCTGACAATTCGAGCAGCTCACAAGTCAGAAATCGAGCTACAGTTCGCGAGCCTTGTCGAGTTGAGTTCGAGCCTGACTTTTTGTCAGGAAGCTGAAGGAAGACGTCGTCGTTTGGGCCCAAGGTTATGAAATGACAGAAAACGGTGTCGTTAGACTTAAGTAGTTAGTTAGAGTAGTTAGTTAGTAATCTGGACAGGTTATAAATAAGAGAGCTCGTGATTGGCTGGGGAGGGATTTTGTAACTACTTTCTGTTAAATGAAAACTCATTTTCTCTCTCTTCTCTCAATTCTCTCTGAATCTTTCCCTCTTTCTGAATTCCCTCCCAATCAGTCCAAAATCTCTTCAACCAGGTCCTGACAAATTGGTAATCAGAGCGATCGATCCTTGGAATTACGAATGGCGGAAGGAACTCGCCTGAAATCTTTGGAAGAATGCGTCAAGAAACAAGAAGCGCGGCTACAGGAAGCTATGGAGACATTCCATATTTCTCAACAGCAATTTCGAGTTGAAATTGGTGGCGAAATCAGAGTGGAAATGGAGAATTCCAACATCAAACTAGAGAAGCTGGAAGCATCAATGGCTGGACTAGAGCAGAAATTCAACTCCTTCCTGTAAATGATGATGAACAGAGAGAAAAATCCAGTGGAGGAAGGAAGAGAAAGGCCACTGCTGCCAACGCCACCACATCAGCAACGAATCAACAAAGAAGTCGAGAACAGTGAAGGTTTCATCCGAAGAGAAGAAGGTAGGATCTATATACCTAATCCTCCAAAATTAGAGCTACCTCTTTTTTATGGGGAAAATCCACAAGAATGGCTGAGAAAATGTAATAAATACTTTCTGAATTATCAAGTACCTGAAAATCAGAAGGTAGATGTAGTTGAAATGTTTCTTGAAGGGAAAGCAGATAGGTGGTTTCAAGGACTAAAAATGGAAAACTCTGGCGTAAGCTGGAAGGAATTTGAGGAATTATTGTGCAAAAGATTCTGTAATAAAATTTGCAGAGATATAGTGGAAGAATTCAACAAGATTCAACAGGTGGGGAGTGTGGAAAATTACCAGGAAAAATTTGAGGAACTCAAACCTCTGATGCTGATGAAAAATCCTCAGTTAGATGAAGGATATTTTGTCTCGAGTTTTATTAGCGGACTTAAGGAAGAAATCAAGCCTATGATCCGAATGCTAAAACCTACAGAGTTGTCTGCTGCCTATGAGATGGCTCAATTACAGGAATATTCCCTGCAATTACAGAGCAGACAGGGGAAGGAGATGCAGAGAAATGCTGTAGAAAATAAATTTGGAATGCAGAAAAGCCAACTCTCAAGCTCAACAACAGGGAATTTGTACAAAGTTCCCCCTGTCAGCCACCATAGACACTTTAATGCAAGGAAGGGGTCCCTAGAAAACAACTCCACCAGGAAGATTTCTGCCCAGGAAATACAATATAGGAGGAACAATGGATTGTGCTTCAAGTGTGGGGAAAAGTATGGGGCAGGACATCAGTGTAAGATGGGACACTTAAATTTTTTCCTGGGGGAAGAGGAGGAAGAGTCCGAATTTGAGGATGCAGTTGGGGAGCAGGATGAGCACACTGGAAATCCAGGATCTGTCATGGAAATGTCTTTACACGCACTGTCAGAATCTCTTAAAAGGAAAACTATTACAATAACAGGACAATTGGATGGCGAGGAAGTGCTGATCCTAGTCGACACAGGTAGCTCTGATAGCTACATTGACAGTGAATTAGTTATTGCCTTAGACATACCTTACAGAATGGTATCACCCTTTTCTGTCATTGTGGGTAATGGAGCTTGTGTAACTAGCAAAGCTATATGTCCTAGGGTCAGGTGGGAGGTCAACCAGCATAAATTTGGTTTTGACTTGAAGGTGATGGAACTGAGTGGTTGGCACATTGTTCTGGGAGTGGACTGGATGACTCAGTTTAGTCCCATCACGTTTGACTTCCATAACCTCAGGATTTCTATGGAGTATGAAGGGGAAGTAGTGCAGCTGCAGGGGAGTTCTGAAGACTGTGAGTTAGATTTGATCAGAGGCAAGGATCTGAGGCACTTTATAGAATATAAGAAGAGGTGTTTTGCTATGAGAACTTTAGAGACAACATCAACTTCAACAGATACCACAGAGGAGCAGCAGCCTCAGGAGATTAAAGTCTTACTGGAAGAGTATGCAGATGTGTTCCAGCAGCCTGTATCCTTGCCACCTGTCAGGACTTGTGATCATGAGATCCCATTGAAACCAGGAGCACAACCTTTCAAGCTAAAACCATACAGGTACCCCCATTCTCAGAAGGATGAAATCGAAAGGCAAGTCACAGAAATGTTAAACCATGGAATTGCAAGGCACAGCAACAGTCCATTCGCATCACCAGTCCTACTAGTCAAGAAGAAAGAGGGGACTTGACGATTCTGTGTTGACTACAGGAAACTCAATGAGATCACCATCAAAGACTGTTACCCCATTCCAAATGTGGATGAACTCTTGAATGAATTAGCTGGATTCAAGTTCAATACTAAGCTGGACCTGACAGCAGGCTATCACCAGATAAGGGTCAAGCCTCAAGATATGTACAAAACAGCATTTCAGACCCATTGTGGACACTACGAATTCTTAGTCATGCCTTTTGGACTGACTAACGCACCTGCAACTTTTCAGTCCTTGATGAATCAAGTGTTTCAACCATATTTGAGGAAGTTTGTTCTAGTTTTTTTTGATGATATACTGATATACAGTAAGACATGGGAATCACACCTGCAACACCTGGGGATAGTACTGAAGGTGCTCAGGGAAAACCAGTTGTTTGCAAAGAAGTCCAAGTGCTCATTTGCACAAACTCGAGTGGAATATTTGGGACATACCATTGCAGAAGAAGGAGTTAGTATGGACTCTTCCAAGGTTGACAGCATTCTAACATGGCCAACACCTAAGTCAGTGAAGGAGTTGAGAGGATTCTTGGGGCTCACGGGCTACTACAGAAGATTTATTAAGAACTATGGCATCTTGTGTAAACCAATGACAGATCTGCTTAAGAAGGATGCATTTACCTGGACTGACTCAGCTCAGCAAGCATTTGATCTACTCAAGAAGGTAATGACATCAGCTCCAGTCCTTAAGTTGCCTGACTTTAAGCAACCATTCGTGGTGGAGACTGATGCAAGTGGATGAGGCATTGGAGCTGTACTCATGCAGGAGGGACATCCCATAGCTTTCCTTAGCAAATCATTGAGTCCAAGGAACTTGGGGTTATCTGCATATGAAAAGGAGCTACTAGCACTGGTGATGGCAGTGACAAAGTGAAGGCATTACCTAGTAGGCTATCATTTTATAATACGGACTGACCATCAGTCTTTAAAGTATCTGCTGGATCAGAAATTAACAACAGCAATACAACATAAGTGGTTGACTAAACTACTTGGAATGGACTATGAAATTCAGTACAAGCGAGGCAGTGAGAACTTAGTGGCTGATGCTCTTTCCAGGAGAGCTGATGAGACAGGAGAGGGGGAACAAATGACAGGAGTTTGTTTGGCTATGTCTTCTGCTAGGCCAGCTTGGATGGCAGAATTGGTCAGGAGCTATGGACAAGATTCGCAGTGCCAGGAGCTGATTGCTAGACTTATCCTGCAACCTGAGTACCCAGATCTGTATGAACTCAGTGATGGTATTCTCAGATATAAAGGGAAACTTTATGTTGGCTCAAGCAATGGAGTTAGAAGACAGATCATGGAAGCCTTGCACTCCTTTTCTGTGGGAGGTCATTCAGGGCAAAGAGGGAGTTGGCACAGAATCAGTAGCATATTCTATTGGCCTGAGATGAAACAGGAGGTTAGGGGGTTTGTGCAAGCCTGTGATAGTTGCCAAAGGAATAAAGCTGAACATGTTCAACATCCTGGTTTTTTGCAGCCATTACCTATACCTAGACAAGCGTGGACACATATCTCTATGGATTTCATAGAGAGACTTCCAATTTCACAGAACCTTGACACCATTCTGGTAGTGGTGGATCGATTCACCAAGTATAGTCATTTCCTACCGCTTGCTCATCCTTTCTCTGCCAAGCAAGTTGCTCAGGTTTTCATGGATCAGGTGTATAAGCTTCATGGTCTGCCTGAAACTATAGTTACGGATAGGGACAAAGTCTTTACTAGCAATTTTTGGAAGGAACTATTTCGACTGATTGGGGTGAGTTTATGCTATAGCTCTACGTATCATCCAGAAACAGATGGCCAGAGCGAAAGGGTGAATCAGTGTGTGGAAGCTTATCTGAGGTGTATGACTGGAGAATTTCCAAATCAGTGGAGCAAGTGGCTTCCCTTAGCAGAATGGTGGTACAATTCTGCATACCATTCAAGCTTAGAGACGACCCCTTTTGAAGCCCTCTATGGCTATAAGGCTTTACCCTTTCCAATGGGACCCTACCATGATTCTATCATTCCTGCAGCAACTCAAGTGATTCAGGAAAAGGTAAGAATCTCTGCCAGTATCAGGGAGCATCTACTGAAGGCTCAGCAGAGAATGAAATATTTCGCAGATCGACACAGGACAGAGAGGAGTTTTGAAGTAGGAGAATTAGTGTTTCTCAAGTTGCAGCCTTACAGGCAGCAGACCATAGCTATTAGAAAGAATCTCAAGCTTGCAGCAAAGTTCTACGGGCCTTTTGAAGTGGAAAAGAAGATTGGTGAGGTCGCCTACAAACTTAAATTGTCTCCTACAGCTAGGATACATCCAGTGTTTCACGTATCCTTACTTAAGAAAAGGATTGGACCTCCACAGCAGACCTCCACTACTCTACCAGAATTTGATTTGCAGGATCAGTGTCCTTTAGTACCAGAAATGGTCTTGAAGAGGAGAGCTATTCTCAGGAAAAGTATACCAGTGGTGCAGTACTTGATCAAGTGGCAGCAATTGGAGTATGATGAAGCATCATGGGAAGACAAGGACTTCATAGAACAACAATTTCCAGAATTTGAGACTTGCGGACAAGTCTAAACCAAAGAGGAAGGGATTGTCAGGAAGCTGAAGGAAGACGTCGTCGTTTGGGCCCAAGGTTATGAAATGACAGAAAACGGTGTCGTTAGACTTAAGTAGTTAGTTAGAGTAGTTAGTTAGTAATCTGGACAGGTTATAAATAAGAGAGCTCGTGATTGGCTGGGGAGGGATTTTGTAACTACTTTCTGTTAAATGAAAACTCATTTTCTCTCTCTTCTCTCAATTCTCTCTGAATCTTTCCCTCTTTCTGAATTCCCTCCCAATCAGTCCAAAATCTCTTCAACCAGGTCCTGACACTTTTCCTTGGTCGAGTTGAGCTCAAGCTCAATTTTCTTGGCTCTTCAAGCTTGAGCTCGAACTCGAGCCCACCTATTATTAAGTCGAGCTCGGTTCGATAAGTCCAAAACTCGACTCGTTTGCAGCCCTACTCATGTTTCATCCCATCTTATATTGTTTGGACTACGAGGGAGTCTCTACATTTTATAAGAGAAAGGAAAAGAGGAGGACTTTTGAGTTAAATCACCGATCTCATAATCATTTGAATTATACCCTTACCAATTAAGTTTGGTATTTAGATTTTTTTTCCATGTAATGCTCGAAAATGAGAAAGGGAAAATGACAAAGTAAAGCGAACCCATTAATGTTAGTGATCACCCGTGTTTTTACAACAAAATTGATCGTTAAAAAAAATAAAGAACGCCTTTTTTTGGTGTTTCAAAACACAGCCAACAAAACTCTTCGTTTGAATTGGCCTATTTTTTAAAAATAAGTTTTTTAAATACAATACTACAGTAATATACAAACAAAAATAATTCAAAAAACATCTTATCCATACAATATATCAAATATTTCAAAAAACATTTATAGTAAATTTTTTTTCATATATACTATTACAGTAAAATATTTTAAAAATACCCCAAAAAACAGTTATTTTAAACGGTGCTATGCGATCCTAGTTAACTACAAAGGTGTAGTTAACAGCAGCAAT
Organism: Coffea eugenioides; assembly: GCF_003713205.1. NCBI lineage: Eukaryota > Viridiplantae > Streptophyta > Magnoliopsida > Gentianales > Rubiaceae > Coffea > Coffea eugenioides. The sequence goes on along the minus strand of NC_040035.1, from coordinate 49,835,395 downwards.
TTTAGGATAAGTGTTGGATAGAATCGATTTCTCGGTGAAGATGGGCTGTTTAGGCCTCGTTACCAATTAAGTCCGGCCCATTACTCAAGGACTACCGCTTCAACAGTCTCCTCAAACCTAGGCCCAATTTAAGTTGAAAAATTAAAAGAAAAATAAAATGAATTGAGAGTAAAATACGTTTTGGTTCTTCTTCTCATTCTGCAGCAGGAGTCCTGTGTTGTGATGTTGTTGGTGAAGCAACTAGTACGAGTAGTGCCTTGTCTTTCCAGTGGTGTGGCAATAGCAAGAGGAGGGCTTCAAATCTCCACCGGTCCGTATACAGCAAAGCTCGGATCAACTACACATCGGTTAATCCGCAGACTGAGCAACTCCTATTCATCCAACACGGTAACTTTATACTAGTACTTGGTGCCCTTGATCAATTCATCTGCATCTACTACTTTCTTTTTCTTTTTCTCTTTTTCTTTTGTTGTTGGTTCTTCTGGTTTCTTAACCTTCCCTATGTTGTTAATTCGGGAGTGAATATATGCTTCATAGATGGACACCGAAACGTATGCATTTGGGCCATACAAGATAGACCCAAAGGAAGTTTTCTACTCCACACATCTTTCCTATGCCATGGTCAACCTCCGCCCTCTTCTTCCTGGTAATTGACACTGCTTATCATACATGCATTTCCCAGAACTCCATAACTAAAGTAGCAAAAAGAGGCACATTTGGTGGGACTCCCAACCGTTTCTGGTTAAAAAGGTTGTCTTGCTGGTATTAAATTGTGTAATTTTTTTTGGCTGTTTGGGGATTTTTTGGTATTTTTGTTTTTTTGGAGGGGGGGGGGGGGTTGGGAATTTGAGTATTCTCTGCAATTCAGTGTTTTTTTTTTAGATGATTAGATAAGGGTTCTGTTATTTATGCATGATTTTGGATTTAGTCAATAAAGATGTAGGTGAACTAGCTCAAGGCGAGTTAATTTTATTTATTTGAATAAGCTCGTCTTTGTGTAATTTCTTCCCTTTGCTTTTGCAGGTCATATCCTTTTCTGTATGTGTGCATTGTCGTGCGGGGGAAACAAACTCACGACTAATATGCTAATTTCATGGATTCAATGAACGATTAAGTGGGTAAAACGAAGAGAAATTTCAAATTTGGTAGTGTTTATGATTATATTGTGGGAATCTGAGTACATGTTACTAATACTGCATCCAGTTTTAGTATTAAGAAATACAAGTCTTCAGCATGCCTATTGTCTTACTGGCTGCTTAAACTTAAAACGCTGCACATTTTTTCTGTGGTTAAACTTTAAGCGTATCAACTTCAAATGTAGTACATCTATATGTTCTACTTCTGCAGCTATGTTTTCTGTTTTCTATGGGAGCCTACCATAGTCCTGAATATGCCTGAAGTTGTTTTAATGTGGCTCTCACAGTGTTCCAACTAGAAAAGTAACTGATTTTCTTATGCAAGGTATCTGAACCTTGCACACTTTTATTAGCTTTGAATTTCTGTTGCGATAAGAGTACTAGGTGGTTACTGGTACCATGGAGATACAGTTATCTGTTTCAAGTTAGAACCTTCGTCTAGCTTTATAACAATGATTTGATTGACTTGACGTTATACACATGTGCTTGTGTGCCCAAGACGTGAAGTGAAGCGCTTCGTTGATCTCACTGCTGATGAGACAAGTGATTTATGGCTTACTGCACAAGAGGTTGGAAGCCAACTTGAGTCCTACCACAAGGCATCCTCCCTCACATTTGCAATTCAAGTAAGGAAGCTTTACAATCATATGTCTGTTGCATCGCTGCTAGTTGTCGGATGTTTTTTGCATAAATTTAGCGGTTCAGCTTGTAAGATTTTACCCAAAATACAGAGCAATTTCAGAAGTATTTGCCCTTGAAACAGTTTTTATCCACACTAATCATAGTGACTTCTTTGCAAGAGCTATTTTATCTTTCCATCCTTTCCCTCTTTTATTTGCTTACATAGCTGTTCCCTGGACAGTATCTTACACACTGTGCAGGCTTCCAGAATCACGTGTGCAATGCAGCTTTCTTTATACTTGGCCTCTTTAAACATTTGCTCTGATCTAGATAAACAGCCATGGAGTGATAGTAAGCTGAGCTAACATATATCCCAATTGTTTCTTCAACTTCTTAATTTTTCAGCTCAATATGTTGAAGATAAGAAGGAAACTTTTGTTAGGTGAAAGATGATGTAGGTTTCCCTTAGTGTGACTCCAGCTGCTCTGCTATCTTAGTTGAATATGTTTCCTAGTCTTTTCTCCATTGTTTGAAAGTACTCAATTGCATTAAACCTGGCTTGGTACATCTGCAATCTTTTTGCTCTTTCCACTATGGTATTAAAAGTGCTAATACTTTCGTATGCTGCTCTAGGTTACTTTTGTTGTTAATCTTTTTCTGGCTTTTTTGATACCTTAGGATGGACCCCAAGCTGGACAGACAGTACCGCATGTTCACATTCACATCGTTCCGCGGAAAGGTGGTGACTTTGAGAAAAATGATGAGATTTATGATGCTGTAAGATCGAAAACTAGCCTCATCTTTTGTAGTCGCGAGTTTATGTCAACATTCAGCTGAAATGATCAAGTTGACGTCTAATTTCTATGCTATGCGATTTGTAGATAGACATGAAGGAGAAGGAACTGCAGCAGAAGCTTGATTTGGACAAGGAGAGAAAAGACAGAAGCATGGAGGAGATGGCTGAAGAGGCACAAGAATACAGAAAGCTTCTCTCCTAGAAACTTTTTACTGGCGCCCCGCGGATAATAGCTTGTGTAGAGCTCCGCCTGCGCAGCGACTTGTTTAACCAATGGATATGGGTGAAGTCTTTTCTATTATTCCAATTCTTGTCTAGTTGGTGTGTGTTGGATACAGCTCCAAACTTGGTACACCTGCTTCGGTAGAACTTGACCATTGCCGGCTTCTCAAGATTCTCACAAATAGATGTTCTTACAATTTTTCCATTACAACCGATGTTACATTGCCTTTAGACACCCAGAACAGGGTGGAAACAGATCTATTCTACCAAGAGTTGTAATCGGGGTTTACGTATCGACAGACTACTGGTCATTTCGGAGTCAGTAAATTCTCCAAGTAATTTCCGTCGTATTAAATCAGGGAACAAGGATATCGGGTTATCATCGATAATTTTTTCACTGCACTGGACTAAGTTGTTTGACTGCTCAGAGAATATATGCCCTCCAAATTTCCTGCGTTCGAGTAGAAGCTCATTCAAAGAATTCTTTTGTTTTTGTCTATGATATAGAAATCAGCAAGTAATCTGAGTTGATATCAAGACAAAGTAACCATCCAGAGTTTGACGTGTTGAATGTGAAGTTCGATCAAGCCTTGTTAAGGTAGATTCTCATATTCAATAGGTTTTTAAATGAAATAAGGATAATGCTGATTTAAAAGAGGGGAAATTATGGCGATAATGACGAAAATGATGGTCAATTTAAGCAAGGAAATTGTTTGTTTTAACTTAAACGGCTCTTGACTTGGGCATTGTTTGTTTTTAGGAACTAGGAGGGAAAGGAAAGAAAAGGAAATGGTGGAATAAGAAAAGGTTTTTGATACTTGGATTGGTTTATAAGGAGGGAAGGGAAAGGAAAGGAGATGTAGAGATAAAATTTAATTATTCTTTTTTATCAATTTGCTTTCCGCACGGAGTAAAAGGAAATCGAGATTAATAAAAAAATTTAAAATTTTCTAAAATACATATATTTTTTTCATAAATTAGACTTTTAAAATTATTGATAAAAAGCCATAACTTACTTTTCTTTTCTTCTGTATTCCAAACAATTTTTCCTCAATATCCTCTTTTTTCCCTCTTCATAAACCAATCCAAACATCAAAAATCTTTTAACTCTCCATTTCCTTTCCCTTTTCTTAAAACAAAAAGTGCCTTTGAAAAAATGTACAAACAGGCAAGGAACAAAATGTGTGCTACTGTGTCAGTGTAAACGTTGGAGTGAATAAGCCACTTTTCCTTTCCCAAACAACCATCATGCATATTTTTAAGATTATTTATAAATCATTTTATATAAAAAAAACTGGATTATCCATTTATTTACTGAAGTAGAAAAACATTTAGGAGCCCAAAAGAGTCTAAAATTTCCCTAATTGGTTTATGCGGTGTGGGTATCGAAATGGCGGGAAATTTTCTGGGAAGGTACGCTGAGCATTTAGGCGATAGTAGTAGTAGCCAAACCAAATAGTAGTAGAAGTAACATCTCCTTCAACAGCGTCATCATTGTTTCCTCTCGTCTACTGCGTTCTTCAGTTTCCCTCCCCTCTTCCTGCTAAAGGCTCGTAAAAAAGCTATGGAGTCTGTCCTTAAGGTGGCGTTTGTTGCTAAATCTATGCTTGGCAAATTGATTTGTTTATTACAATTTAACAAAGTTTCCCTCTTTGGGTGCAGAAATATTTTGGGTTTTCAACATTTCGGCCATATCAGAAAGAAATTGTGGACAAAATATTGGACGGGAGGGATTGCTTGGTGGTCATGGCCACTGGGAGCGGCAAGTCACTCTGGTACACTTCAATCATTGCCCTATATTTTGGTTAACAAAAATTTTTCGCTTTTGTAGTTTTATTTCAATTCACTTTTTTTTTTTAAATTTTTAGTTAGGAAATTCTATTTTTGTCTGATTATTTTTTTCAATTGTGTAATGAAGCTATCAAATGCCACCATTGATCACCAAAAAGACTGCTGTAGTAATTAGCCCTCTTATATCCTTAATGCAAGATCAGGTCTGTGGCGTTTCGCATATTGTGCTTTCTGCTTGAACGTTAGAAAAGGGATAAACTTGACTGAGACATGTTTGTTGTGGATTGGTTGAATGCATAGGTAATGACATTAAAGGAGAGGGGCATTAAAACTGAGCATCTTTCTAGTGCTCAGAGTGCTTCGAGAGTACAAAGCGCTGCTGAGAGTGGTCAATATGACATTCTCTATATGACTCCAGAAAAAGCTTGCTTGCTTCCTTCCAGGTACATAAAATTTGAGTAATATCCCAACAAGAATGTAGGTTCAGGTCTAAACAAAGTTCATTGGTTTAAGCACATCTCCAGTGATATTAATTCCCATTTTTTGTGGCTGCTTTGAAACAATTGTTATCTTTTCGTATGAGGTAAACATGCTTCTGTTCCAACAAACACCTCCTTACCTTCATTCACTGCCTGTTTCCATATTAATTGATGAGTATTTTTGTATTTTTTCTTGTTTTCCTTTTTCTGAGTTTGTAAGAAATATGTTCTTTAACTTTTACTTAAACCAAAAAAAGGTGGGGAAGGATTGTGAATAGACATGAAAAGGTAGATGAGCACACCCACATTCAGTTCATAGGTATCCTTTTAAAAAGAATAACCCACTTGAAACCAGAAAAAGGATGTCTTTTTCTTCTGCTTTGTTAAGTTTGTTCAGACATGCATGTGTGATGCTTCTTGTATAGCTATTTCGTACTGTCAAATGCAGTTGATTGTAATGATGATTTGTTAAGGCGCAATGTTTACCTGTTGACATTAATCAAGGTTTATTTTCTTGGTAAACTTTGAATCTTGAGGCAGAAAAATATGCTCAGACATTATTCATCGACTACCAGTTATGATTTCAGACGACTGGCAGATTATCCGAACTATCCAACCGGGGTTATTACCACAATATTTTGGTTTTAAATCGAAATTAAAAGATATATTGTCTTTTTTATTCTTTTCTGGAAGTCGATTTTTGAGGAACCAACTTTAGAGTCAATGTTGGGGTAATCTACTTCTGGTCAAACATAGCCTCACCTGAAATCAGAGAAGTTGATTTTCTTAATACAGACTTTGAAGTTGACTTGAAGTAAATCTGCTCGTCGGCTTCAAAGTCGAGTTTCATAGAATGGACTTCAGAGTTAAAAGAAAACATGATATAGTTTCCTGCTGCAATTTCTCTGCTGGGAGAAGTACACACGGTGATGCATTGTTTTGGTGCTTCCTGATCTTTCATGCTTGGTTTATAGGCTTGTTACAATCCAAAAACCTTTCTAAATCAATAACACGTTGGATTCCTATATGGTATATTTAACTTTGAAGTTTGAACCACTCTTCAATGACAAAGCCTTGATGTTTCTGGATTTAGCATAATCTCCGTTGTCAAATATTTCAGGTTCTTTTTTCGCTTTTTTAACCGAATTCATATCTCAATGACAATCCTTGTCTACAGCCAATATCAAAATGCTGCGTCAGGTCTGGTAAAAACTGCACCTGTTGATGCAAGCATACACAGTGGTTCAATTTTTATTGATCCATCTGTCTTTACAATGAATCTGCTGTTTTGATGAGTATTATAAGAGGCAATGGAAGGACTGAGAAAAAGAGACGGGTGAATATGGAGGAGGAGGGTGAGAATTTAGAAACAAAGAATGTAGACGTTTAGTCTAAGGGAATAAGTAAGCCGAAGCTGGTGTTTAAAAAATGATGCTAAAGTTGACTTTATAGAAATTGATTTCCATACTTACGGAAAATGAGTACAAAGGACAATTTTTTTTGCAGTTTCGATTATAAATTGCAGTATTTTGGTAAATGGTCCTTTCCAACCTTTCCAATCATTTTAGTGCATTCGGATTTTGCTGCTGCTACTGTCCTGAGTTACATATGATGATGTTTCAGCTTCTGGTCGAGAATGCTGAAAACAGGGATATGTCTTCTGGCTGTTGATGAAGCACACTGCATTTCAGAGTGGGGCCATAATTTCCGGTAAACTTATTTCAGCTGCTACCCATACTTTAACCATTTTAAAAATTAATGGTAATCCCTTTCAACATCTGAAATTTTATGTTTGGTTATTCTTGCAAACTTGGCTACACAACGGGAAACGGGAGTTAGTGAGAGGGATCCAAACTGCTGTTTCAACTAAATACAAAATTTAAGCATATTGTAAAGTATAGATTTGGGTAGACTGATACAACACTAATGTCTTTTGAGATGAGGGTGAAGCATTTGCCTTCGTCTGTATAAAGATAATTTATATGTTTTGAGGCAGTTTTTGAATAAAATATTCTGTCTAACCAATTCTTACACTGGTCGGTATCTTATTACCATCAGTTTTTTGTTTGTGCTCCTTCCCAGGTTTCTGAAAAATCTATGATGGCTTAAATCCAAATTCTCTCTCTTTTCCACTTAAAGTTTTTCTTTTGTTGTTATTTGATTATTATGGTGTCTTCTCTTCTGTCTGTGAAGAAAACAAGTTTACTTTGTCTATTTATTAACTTTCTCGATATATAACTGGAAAGGATAAGACATTGATACTCGGCGAGATCTACCTTGTCAAAACTTAAGTCAAAGTTTCATTTATCAGGCCTGCACCATGACATAGGCAAATTGCATGTGTGCCATGCAAGATTGCATTTATTACTTTCAGATGCTGAATAATATAAGACCCTTCTGTTCACTTGTTTCTTGGATGTGAGTGTTTATCTCTAACTATTGTACTTGTTAAATTGAGTATTTCTACTGAATTGAGAGAAAGGTTACTAGTCCTTGTATCATTGAGACCTGTTACTGAATTTCATATGTTGAGTAGTTCCACCCTTTTCTTGTCTATCAAGTTTTCCATCGCATTGTCAAACTTTATCTTCCATTCCTTCTCTCATGATAGATTGTACAATGTTATCTTTCTGCAGGATTGAGTACAAAAAGTTGGATAAGTTGCGTGATATGCTATTAGATGTTCCCTTTGTTGGCTTAACTGCAACTGCTACAGAGAAGTAAGTGTATTGCTATTTAAGATCTTTATTTTTTTTCTTCTTCTGAAATTAGCTTTATGATTACTGGCTGATAGCTGTTGTTATCTGCTACTTTGTGAAGCTTTGATGAACTCACTTTGTCATGTGATCCAGAGTCTGTCTTGATATCATCAGCTCCTTGAAGATGAGGGATCCTCATGTTACTGTTGGCTCTTTTGATCGTAAAAATCTCTTTTATGGCGTTAAATCTTTCAACCATGGTTCACCTTTTGTTGATGAGCTTGTGGAAGAAATATCTAAATATGTAGAGAGTGCATGCTCAACAATTGTGTACTGTACAACTGTCAAAGATGCTGAACATGTAATTTCTCCAGCACATTACATCTGTTAGGGTAGACCACTGCAATTGCCTTGTTTATCTGATCTAAAGCATCACATTTTTTGTTACATCTTGTTTATTGCTTATAACTGAAATTTGTTGATTTTCTGAACAGTAGTGTTGTTTTCCCCCCTCATTCCTTAGATCTTTAAGTCACTTCTCAAGGTTGGAATTAAAGCTGGGGTCTACCACGGTCAAATGCCTAATTGTGCACGCGAGGAGTCTCACAGGTCTATTATTTTTCTTATTAACTATTTCGAAATTTACAGGGTTAGCTGAACATTATATGCTCCTAAGTTGTCTGGCTGTTAAGTTTTCTAATTGTGTGCCACTAACTAACAAGTTATTAAGTATCTAGCTGGCATTACTTTTGGTATTTTCTCCTAATGTTCGCTATTCATCTAATGCTTGAACTCCTCCAAGCACCTGATTGAGTGAGAAACTCTGGAAGCTCACTGATTTCCAACTTCTTCAGGTCATTTATCAGGGATGAATACTATGTCATGGTTGCTACTATTGCTTTTGGCATGGGTATAGATAAGCCAGATATCAGGTATGTGATACATTATGGATGCCCAAAAAGTTTAGAATCTTATTATCAGGAGAGTGGTCGATGTGGTCGAGATGGTGTTGCTTCGGTCTGCTGGCTTTATTACACAAGAAGTGACTTCATAAAAGCTGATTTTTATTGTAGAGAAGCAAACTCGGTAATTTTTTTGTTTTTTTATTCATTATTATTATGATTCCAAAGGCACTCAAATTTTCACTTGATTTCTTTATTTGATGCTTGAGCAGGCAGATCAAAGAAAAGCTATAATGGACTCTTTTGTATCCGCACAACATTATTGCTTCTTGACAACTTGTAGAAGAAAATTTCTATTGGACTACTTTGGGCAAATTTGCACTTTTGACAAATGTGGTTTGTGTATTACTTGAAACTTTTCTTTCCTATTTCTTGCATTCTATACATCATGTGAATTGGTTTGTATTTTTCCTCATATGTAAGATTTTGTTCTTGGCACAATTAATGTCCAAAGCATAAGAAAATTCAATCATGCTTCATAATAGTTAGTTCTTTCACTTTCTGATCTGACTAAGGCCTTTAAAGCAAGAAAGCAAATCTTCAGTCTCAAGTAACTGGAGGGAAATTCTTTATATTTTTCCCTAGAGGGACTGGGATTGCAGGGAGCAAATAAGAGGGGCTTCTTTGTGATTTGTTTTGTCTTTCAATCATATCCTTCAAAAGAGTCTAAAAAGAGTATGTGTTCTTCTTAGGATTGAGAACGATATAGTTGTATGCTTATTAGACAAAACAAGGATAAGGAATTATTTAAGACCGTATAAGTATTTTGTGGATAAAAAGCTACTCCCAAGTTCTACATGGGAAAATATTTCTAAAAGTTGCTACTGGTGAAGTTCCCTTCAGAAACTCTAGGTTGAATCACAAATTTAGCGGGAAATATCTTTGTGTAGTTACATAGTTGTTACTTGCAGGAAATTGTGATAATTGCACCAGCTCCAAGAAGGAGACTGATATGTCTAGAGAAGCATTTCTTCTGATGGCCTGCATTCGTTCCTGTGGGGGTCAGTGGGGACTCAATATGCCAGTTGACGTTCTTCGTGGTTCACAGGTAAGTTGTGCATTAGTCATCTTCTTGGTAATTGTCCACTTGGCAGTTGAAGTTTTTAAACGTCCCTTTTGCTTGTGAAAATCCAGTCACTTCTTGATGCTGAGAAGAATTATTCATGAAACTAGTCTCCTACAGTACTTGGCATACTGAAATTTGTTGGGTGAATGCATCTCACGATCTTCCGAATCAGCTTTTTCTTTTCTTTTGGTCAATTAACTTCTATTATGTTACTTTTAACCTGGTTCTGTTTTTGACAATTGCTCGGTACTCAAAGAATCCTGTTCCTCATACTTCTAATTTGTGGTCACAGTCCAAGAAAATCCTTGATGCTCAATTTGATAAGCTTCCATTTCATGGCCTTGGGAAAGAGATGACAGCGAACTGGTGGAAGTTTCTTGCGAATCAGTTGATTGTAAAAGGTATGTATAAGCAACTACACCACACCAGTTATCATTAGACTCATTAGGCCGTTGAGACAAATATATGTGTGTGTGTGTGTGTGTACATATATATAAGTTGCATGGATGCACCAAAAACCCAAGCACTTTTTGAGGTATGTGGGGTTCAGTTTATTTTGGCTATTTTTATTAGTTTTCATGTACTGGATGAAGTGCGAATTTGATGATGACTTCTGCGAGATAAATATAGCATTTTGTTATCAACCAAGGTCACAGCACACGAAGACTTGTCTGATCTACCAAAGTTAAGTTGAAGGGGAAAATATTTCTCCCATGAAAGGTTGACTCATGATGGATACAATATAAGCTCAATTTAATTTCATAGGAAAGTACTGAAGCACCTAATATTGTAACATTGAAATGGAATTATGGTAGTGATTGGATTCACTGCCGATTATAACTCAGCTCGAACTAGACCAAGGTGTTTCTTTCTGGACAACCATTAACCTTTTAATGGAATATGGCATTTTAAGGTCACTTTTTAGGATCATGAGACTTTTTGTAGCATTCTAACCATCAGTAGGTCCTGTTTTTTTTTTACATTCTAGAGTTGGTACTTACTCAATGTCTAACGTGAGAGCTTTTCATCAGACACTAACTATTCACTTACCTGGTCAGCATATGGTCAAAGAAATAATTAAGGAAGAAAAGGCAATTGGAGCGACAATGCAAGAAGTGTAGAGGGAATAAGGAAATAAAATAAACAGAAAAAGATAAATCTTTGGCATATAATGTTTTTACTTTTGACAATTTCATGTCACCATGCATCAACAGTGTGTCGTTTTAATTTGTGTCCTGAACTATCCATTTGCAGTTCCTGACTGACTACATTTTCCTATTTGGTATAGGTTATTTGGTTGAGAAGTATGCGGATGTGTACAGAAGTATAAGGTTAATTTCTTCTCCTCTATTACTCTTAAGTTCACGCATGAATTTTAGACAATTTTGTATCCTCTTTATCCTTTTGCAGCTTTGGTCTTACTAAGTTTTACATCTGCTGTCAAACTTGGCATATAGTGGTTTGCATTCAACAAGTTATCTTCCTAATACATGTTTCTCATTTTTCTCTTTTGTTCCATGCACCAGTGTGGGTCCCAAAGGGCTTCAGTTTCTGAGCTCATGCAGACCAGATTATCAACCACCATTATATGTGGCAGTCACTTCTGAAATGATCGGTGATGTGGAAAACAAATATCCAACTGATGAAGCTAGAGACTTTGGTGGTCTGATATCGGCAGGATTTGAAGGAATGTCTCAGGTTGGTAAAGTTAGTATAGTGGATTGACTAAAATCACTCCATCTGACAGTTCCCTTTCCTGCATGATATGCCATTTGTATCAATTGACTCTAACTGAATAGATGCTGCATTTAGAACTCAACCAACTGAACTGGTTTTAAATTTCTATTGGGGAATGTGGTCTTGGTACCATAAATAAGATATGTCAGCTTATATTATTGTCCTTGGTGGCTACTTGCAGCAACGATTCTACTTAACATGCTTTAATTATTTTTAATTTTAGGCTGAAGCACAACTTTATAAACTGCTTTTGGAAGAGAGACTGAAACTTGCAAGAGTCAGTGGAACTGCTCCGTAAGTCCTTGTTCTAGATAGTATTCCTATAGCCATTCTGATATGTTGTAATTACCATTTATGTGATAGTATGTTCCTTTAGAAAGAATCTCCAACTAAAGAACTCATTTGAGATACTTCTGTCTCCTATTTTGTTTGGAGGTTGCAGATATGCAATTTGTGGTGATGAAACACTAAGGAGGATAGCATTGACAAGGCCATCAACCAGAGCAAGACTAGCTAATATAGATGGAGTAAACCAGGTAGTCAGAGCATATGGTTCACAACATGCTATCTCCATTCTGTTGTATCCGTCTAACCACTTAGAATCCTATGCTCTAATGCACTCATTCACAGGAATTTAGTTCTCTTATTTATAGATCTTATTTCTTGCCCCCAAAAAAAAAATAGATCTTGTTTTACTCGAACTGAGGGTTCTGTGTCTGACCAACTTAGCAGGGACTACATTTCACTTCTACAAACATCTGAACCTTGTGGAGTAATCTTTAGCTACTTTCTGCTAGGTTAAATTGTTGATTCAGTTTTTGGATGTTATTCATTTCCTGGTGCTATAGCTTTCCTTTTATGTTAGAAGGAAGTGACACTAATTGAGCCACTTATGTGTTATCTGTCTATATTTGTTATTCCACCCAATATCCAGCTGGTTGCTGCTTCTGTGAATGTGTCAGGTTCTAGCTGGGAGGATTGCTCCCTCCATTCTAAGATCGTCCGGCATATACTTTGGGTTTCATTTCCAACCAAATGTACTTGGTTTTAATGTTTGCTAGTTTGCTACCTCTCCCTGGTTTGCAACATCCACCGTTGCTTGTCTTTAATCCACAATACTTGGTAGAATAGAAACAATGACGTTTAGCATAAGCTTGTCATTACTGGAGATTGCTTATATTTCAACGTGTAGAACTGTCTTGGGTTGCACGAATATTTGTGTTTGTGACCTCTATCTAACTTTGAAGCTGCAATGATAATGCAGCACTTAATGAAAGTTCATGGTGATCATTTTCTTCAAAGGATCCAACAGCTCTCTCAAGAACTTAACATTACCTTGGATGGGCTTCCAAACTCTCAACCTCCCGCTCCAAAGGAGGTTCTTAAAGTACCAAAAGCGGCAAACCTGGCACCAGCGAAGTCTGAAGCCTGGAGAAAGTGGCAAGAAGATGGCCTTACAATCCAGAAAATTGCAGTAAGTTCTAAATTGTTTTCTTGAATCCCCTTTCTTCGTTCCCAAGCCTCCCTTAACTATATGCATTTTCATGCTTCGTAGAATTTCCCAGGAAGATCGGCTCCAATTAAGGAGCAGACTGTTGCTGAGTATATTCTTGAAGCTGCAAGAGAGGGATGTGTAATTGACTGGCTTAGATTCTCTCGAGAGATTGGGTTGACACAAGAGGTGTACAAGAGCATTCAGCAAGCTGTCCTAAAAGTTGGAAAAGAGAAGTTAAAGCCCATAAAAAATGAATTAGCAGAAGAGGTGATTATTGGATGAGCATCATTAACTTTGAAGACATGATAAAATTTGGAGCCTATGGCTCAGTCAAGATGAACTGCCTCAAATTCAACACTTCTGTTCACCATTATGATTATGCTGAACTAACAAACATTTTTACAGGTAACTTATTCCCAAATCAAGACATGCTTGACAATGCAAGAATTAGGACTTGGCATGAGCGAAATTGAATCCATTAATCAGCATGACTGCAAGGAGGATGAACATTTGAATGGGAAACCATTATTGTCAGAAAGAACTAACCTCTCGCATCAAAAGGAAGAACAATTTGAGAATTTTCAATTTGTTAATGGAGTCCGTGACTCGGCTGGGTTAAGGAATGAAGATGCAATTTCTGACAGCTCTATACAGAGCAGAAGCATGGAAGAATCTGTAGATTCTTCAAATGATCCACCTCTTACAAGGAAACGCCAAAAGATTGATGCCTTGGACGTACCGGCTGAAGTTATGGTAGAAGCAACCGAGACTTCAATTATACGCTGGCTTGGGAAGTTTGATCATGGGGTACGTTGTAAATCTGTTAAGGTGTAATATCCCTTTATCTTGTTCATTACTAAGAAAATAATTTTTAAAGAATATTAGTCTCGGAATATGCAGGTACCACTTTCTGATATCTTGGGGCACTTCAATGGATCAACGGAGTCATCTGTGATTGATCTGCTAAACAGCCTAGAAGGTGAATTTTTGATATTTAAAAAGAATGATCTGTATATGCTCATGTAGATTGTAGAGTAACACATATTTATAGTTGGTGACATATTGGATAGCAAATCTCTGCGTCTTCATCTTTCCCATCATTCATATATCCAAGTTCTTGGGGAAATAGGGAGGTAAGGATGCAAGATACAAAAAATGTACATCTTTTTTGGCGGAGTGATACAATTTATGTAACGATGAATACGACATGTGCAATTTCGTATATGTGCATGTTGCTTTGGGGCGTTTCGCTTGTTAGTGAGGATTCGTCTTGAAGAATGAAATTATTTCGAGGCAGAAGTTGACCATTCATGTGGCCCAAGGATGTACTTCCGACCAAAGGGAGTCAGTGCCCGATGGTTTACTTACCAAAGAATCATCCGTTTCTGCGATTGCTAGCTTAGTGTAACTATACCACCGCAAGAATTTGAAAGAGAACGAGTCCAACGTTACCTGAAAAACTCAAAATGTACTGAACTTTATTCTGTTTATCCTGTCCTGTAAGAACTGCCATGAATGCTCTCTCGCCAACAGTTATAGCGCTACACTTTCAAGGACTGTTTTAATGTCAATTAGTTGCACCTGACAGCCAATCCCCAAGACTTATCAGCCTTGGGAAGGTGGAAGGTCAAGGTTGACCTCCCACCAAACTTGCCATTAATTGTGGATGATTGTGGTTGTCATCTTCGGGTGGCTTCCTTGGACAGTGTCACCTGACATGAGAAGGCCTTGGATTTGAGTTGGATTAAAAAAAAAATTAATAACCAATGTGGATTGGAGCTTAAATTCCTGGTCCATCTTCTTCGATGCCTTGCCAGTATTAGCACATTCTCAAACTTACCAAGTACAGCAGTGACATGGAGAACAAGATCGTAAATAGTTTCCACTTCCCCCAGCTGAAGAGCCAATTTAATATCGACTAAGTACTTCGACGGAATGCTGCAATGGCTTCAAGTGATAAGACTCCTGCAAAGCTAGTGGAAACTGTCCGAATAATTTGCGTGGATATGAATCTTGATATGGGAAAATGTGGGAGAGAATCGTAGATGCTATTTCTTGGATCCACTCGTACTTTACCCCAGTTTTATGTTGTGAATCATTCTGTATCACATTGGTGGACTGATCCTCAAGCTGAAATCAGTTAGGCCACCGTGATGTCCAAGACTGTCAATCATGACACTAGAAGGGAGATTGGTAGCATTTGCGCATCATTTCAAGCTCTGAAGCACCAGTTCTCAAATGTGAAATGATTTTTCGTCAGCTCCCAGTTGAACTGAGTTAAGAATGCAAAGACAGGTCCTTATAACCTGATCACAACGATTGCACCAATCCCATCGGACACGCACAAAGAATGCGCAGTAACAAGAGACTTGGAAGAGAGGATCATTGCAAATTTCTTTCCATTTTTTGGTATTCAAAACCGTATTAGGTCCAATATATATCTCCATCCATTTTTCAAGAAATGGATAGCCATTTGGTCTGCATAAGTGGCTGTAACGTTGACGTAAAACAATCAATGACCTAGTGATTCTAAAAGACCCCAAAAAAAAAAAAACCTGGGCTGAAGCTGCCAGACCTTATGAGCAACACATGCAAACTAAACATCTGAGCTTTTTGCATCTGAAAAGTAGTTTTAGAACCAAAAGCAACAGGGTATCATTCTGTTAGTCAAATGCATTAAGGTCAAGGCCCTTACCTGTTCATAATTTCACGAGTCCGGCCAGTACAGAAGTACATGTCAAGGCTGAATCACAACAGCTAATTCCATAGTAGCATCAATTTTCCAACATAATCAGCATTTCAATATACGGAGAAGAATTAGAAGAGCAAGGAAATCAAAGATTCCGTGTTAACTTGCTGGTCTATATGCAAAGAAGAATTTCAGTAACTTGTATTAAAGAATTTTTAGTAAATATATCTTCTAAGTATAAAAATTGGCCAAGGAAGCCAGTCAGTACGAGTGTACCACCTCAAAAGAAACAAGAGGGGTTGTTCCTTGGTTCAGAAAGACAAACATCTGTAAGTAAATGCCTCAACAGTAAAAACGGAGTCAGAGGGAAACAAGTTGACATTAGTGAGTTAATGGCCATGCAGAAGATCATCATCATGCTCTGTATGCAAGGCCATACGATGTCTGGCAGCAGTAGGGACATCCAATGGAGATTTGCATTTCTTCTGCAACTCCTTGAACTTCTCAATATCAAAACCATATTTTCTGAAGAGTTTCCTCCGCCTTGAGAGAAAAAGTCTTTGCATAAAATCTTGGTAAGTTGGGTCTCTTGAAGTGAAAAGGAAGTAAGCATAACCAATGACAATCCCTGTCGTAGTAGTGAAAAATGCAATTGGCTCCATGACATCCCATGAGAATTCCCAGAAGGTTAGGCGAAAGAAAAACCCGACTTGTATCACAGCAAGCCCCAACCCAGTCCACAAAATGCAGCGGACTTGCCTATGTGCAAGCCTATCAATTTCCTCCTTCTTCTCCTGCATCTTGTTCATCTCATCCTTGCAGGGGTCATCTTCAGGCAAGAGTGCGAGTGGCACTGCTTTTCTGACCAAATCGACCACCTGAACACAAAAGAACAAACACCATTGGATGCGATACCTAAGTATCAATTATGAAAGAGTTCACGTGCAGCAGTGAAATAGACCAAGTCGGAACACAAGTATAAACAGTTATTCAAACAGACTTTCAACGTATGAAGCTGCTATAGCATTCAAGGTCAATGTATCCTCTCTGGCACAACAAAAGCAACAGACCTATCAATGAAAAACATAACTCGTTCTCGGATGAGTTCAATGGTGGTATCCTGTCTCTGCTTCTTCTCTTCAACTAAAGTTGCTCCTGATAAGGAGAGCAGATTGTCTAAACTAAAATTTCTGGCGAGTAAAGATAGGTATAGCCCTTTTTTTGTTTTGGGGATAACAAATGTTGAATCCGGATCTCTGTTTTTTTTTTCCCCCTTTCCCGTTGAACTACATCTTCCAAAAATCAAGGAACGAAACAATTTTCCTTGCACTGGGAAGCCCATAAACAGGGGGAAAAAAAAAAGGGAGAACTGAGTAATTATTATGCCGTGACTACTACATCTAAGGAGAAAGGTACCTTTGAATTGAGTTTGAGCCCCGCACAAACACAATTTCAAATCAAATCCATAATCTCCAAAAACCCCTTCTTTGTCTTAAAAAAAAAAAACTCATACCCAAAACAATGTAGGACAATTTTTATAGTAATTAAAATGGGTGAAATGAAAAAAACAAGAGAGACAGAGAGGGACGGGTCCGGGTGGTTTTTTGAAGGGAAGGGAAGGGAAGGGAAATTAGTACCTTGTCGGGATGGAGGTAGACTTTATTTCGGAAGAGCAAAACGACGCCGGCCTCATCAAGAACATCGACAAAAGCGACGGCCTCATGGGGGGATTTGGCGACCCCCATAGTCTGGCAAGCCTGAAGAAGGTCCTTGTAATCAATAAACTCCTTGTTCTCCATCCCAAGCTGCATCTTCAAGGCCTCCACATTCACCAGCCTCATCAGCCTCTTCGCCTCCGCACACGATATCTTCTCTCCTCCATTGACGTTATTATCCTTCTTCCCATTCTCATCATCATCATCCCCATCCCTTCCTCCGCCGGCGCCGCTACCACCGACCACAGGAGGAAAAGTAGAAGCAGAGTAAAAAGAAGAGCCAATCACTCTAGACCCACGACAAAAACAGCCATCCAAACGCGGCCTTAAGCAGCTCCGACCACCCCGTAACACTGATTGTACCCCTCCTCCTCCTCCCGGTCGCGTAGCCGCCGCCGCTATGCCCTGTTTCAACAAGTTATAAGAAGTCCACCTCCACATTCGTGTGTATTGCTTTACAACTACTTTAATCTTTATATTTCCTTTTTGACGTATCAGTTAATCAATAGGTATAGCGTGTCGGGTGTTAATACTGCTATGATGAATGATGGCGATGGAGGTATGGAAACATGGCCGATAATGAAGAAGAAGATGTGAAGAAGACAAAGTGATGGAGCGCGGGGGTGGGGGTGGAAAGAGGAGTTAGTGGCAGTAACGGGCAGTGGTGGGAATGGATCTCAAGGACCCATCCATGATTAAAATTTCGAGAATGACGGAGGACGGTTATTATTATTATTATTATTTTTTTTTTTTAAAAAAAAGACCGTTTAAACGGTAACTGGGGGTGTCTCGCGTTAGTGACCAAGTATTACTACTGCTACTAATAATTAATAATTGTGCAGAACTGTTAAGATCCAAAACTGAGAAAAAATGAAAGGAAAGAAATACAACAGAGACCTGAGCGGAGTGAGTAAGATTTAAGTCAGAAGAGAGCGAGTCGAGTTGCGAGTAGTTTGGGCTGTGGACAAGGGATGGAGCAATGGATGGATGAATGGCTCTCACAACCGCCGAAAAAAAGTGATCCGTGTGAATTAAAAAATATATTTATGATGCAAGTAAAATATTATTATTTAGAAAATTTTGCTATCTTATAACATCTTTTTCTCTACATTTACATTCCTTTTAGTTTCTTCCCAAAACTCAAAACTCACTCACAATTGAAATTGCAAGTAACGATTAGGGTGTGATAAAATACCTAATATAATATATCCTACCTTCACTTCTATGATCTTTCCACATCTTTGTTGAGGATGACTATCTACTTTTCTTTCTTTTTTTTTTCTTTTCGTTTTTTTTTTTCGGTTACAGGAATTTGTTGTGGAATTCAAGAGCCCAAATCATGACGCACTTGCGAGGAAAAAAACAAGAAAAGGAATTGCATGTAAGTAATTCCCAAAAAAAAAAAAAAAAAAAAATTTACACACAGGCCAGTATGACAGGGCAATATTCTCCTATTATTCATTTTTGGACATTATTATGATGATGGTGTAACCTGAACATACCGCCGGTCAAAGCAGCGACACTAAACGCATCATCGACAAGGGTTGCTTTTAACTATTTGGATGAATTAATCCGAATCGCATTTGAGGTTAAAGGCTTTCCCCCGGTCTTTTGAATTTTTTTTTTTTTTTGTTAATTTTCATCCCTACTTCTACTCCTACTCTAACTAGGAGGAGACTCAATTGAACCTACGGGGATCGATGAGGACAGAACTATCACCGGACCAGACAAGTGCACAACGCATCCGTCTGAATTTGAAGAAGAATAAGAGCCACAAGAGTGGTCTATATTATCAGCCGAAAAGAGCCTGAACCAATGACATTCCAACTTTTTGCTTTATATATATATATATATATATATTAACGGGGAAAAAAGAAAGACAAAGACGTATACCATTTCAAGTATTCTAAAGAAAATTAATACAGTAGACAACATAAAGAATGCATTAGGGGGATGCCATCATGAATGCATTAAATAAGGTGTTTTTGGGGGGGTTTCCTTTTTCTACCCACTAACTGTTCTGAATTGGCCCAAGTTTGAAGTTCAAGAAAGGCAGGTGATGTCGCAGACTTGAAATTAATTTTTCTCAGCTGTCCACTTCCACCTTCTTAATCCACTCCACAGGGTGGCGTCTCTGATAATAGTAGCCGGCTTATTTGGTGTTTGGACAGAAGGAAGGGGCGGCAGAGGACACTGCGAACCATTTTATTAAGGAAAATCCAAAAAGGGGTTCGATGGAAGAAAGAAATTTCTGTCAGGGCAGGATGTTAACACGCAGTCACAACTGTTTTTGTCTTTCAAGTCTGTTTGGATTCCATAATTGAATTAATCGTCAGATTTGCTGCAGTCAAAATCGCAAGAAAGCGTGTAGCGATTACTACCATCGTGGGTGGTCGGTCAGAAAGATGCAAAACAACGATGCAGTAGCATGGATCATAAGAAAATGTTTCAACCTTTTACACTACTGTGAAATCATTTCTTACCATTGTTGAAGACGTGGATGAATGCTATATACTGCATCCCTGCTCATAGAGTGTTATTACTTGTTTAGACGAGCCGTTAAGCAGGGAGAGCCTACCAACCTCTCTCAGTTGATAGAACATCCAAAGCACGTCATCCTCCCCACTCTTCACAAAAAAATCAAAAACCCCTTTTCTATTCATCAAAAACGAATAAAGGAATCACTAATCTGAGACGTAATTGAATCCTAGTGCTGCTCATGGCATTAATTGCTTCATCAGAACCCAAGAAGCAACAAAGTACTGCATTCTGACCCTCGAGGTTATGCCGGCTTAGACATCAATAAATATGCACCATTTTACTCTGAACCTTAAGCTGGCTAACTGGGTTACTATAAGGATGCAACATGGAACTCTAGCAAAATCCACTTATGCCTAAAACACAAGACCTGTGATCCAGCTACAGTTTTAATAAACTGAGATGATATTCACCTGCACAAGCACCAATCTAGCAGCCATACTACTTGCGGTATCGTGCCCTTGTCAAAGTCTTTATCAAACCTCTGGCTATCTTCAAAAACCAGAATGCATTCATCATTGCAAGCACAGGAGGTACTGTTAGCAAGCTGTAAAATCCCAGAGTATACACTTCCTTAACCTGAAAAGATTTGAAAGAACTGAAGTGAAGGACATATCTGCATATTATATCTGGTAACCAGCTGCGAAACAGAGCAGGACATTCAATTGTTTCAACAGCGTACACCATACAAGAAGAGAAAAAATATAACGCTCATACTGCTTCAAGCTAAAACTAAGATACAGATCGATAGCCATTCAAATACTATTTCTAGCAACATTGCACGTCATATTACTGAAATGTCAATATTCTTCAAATTTCTAATCTGACATAATTGCAATATCAACTAGTAAGCAGAAGGAGCTTCTTTAATGTGTCAACAGATTGATGAATATCAACTGACCTGATCAAAATGGGAAAACAAATGGACGAAAAAGTACATGAACAAAAGAATTCTTGCAACCTGAAGCATCAGAAGTCTTATTGTGAGAAACAGTGATGCTTAAAAAGGACAAATAAAATGGTAAGTATGTTTTTTTGAACATTACCAGCCAACCTAAGAACAAAGCCAACCCATTGCAAACATATAGCTTAGAATCCTTCTGACCAGCGGTATCCAGATACCTGCAAGCACGATGACATTTTTCTAAATTATAAAATCCCACCAAAATTTTGGCTTTCTATGCTTTTTGAGGGAAATCTTGATGATAGTTTACCATCTCAAGTTGACAAAGGGAGTGGTGATCTCCGTGAAGAGGACCATCAGTATGTAAATCAGCCCTTGGCCACTTAAAAGGGATTGAATGATTGAAAACACAGAAAGTCCGTGGTGCAAAACCTAAACCGTAAACACATAAGCATGTCTGACTCATATCCCAACTGATTCTTGAAAAACAACAGTATGAAAGACCAAGCAGCCATAACACTGAAATTGTTGCACAGCAGGAGATATCAGAAAGTAGGATGCCAATGTGTTTGCACTTCCACTTCAGAAGTGCAACACAAGTCAACACTCAGCGTTCATACAAACAGAAATAAGAAATTCATCATTATCCAGTTCTACTTACATACTCCATACCACCTAAGACCGGAAAGTGATAAATGATCATTGCCAAGTCTGACAGAAAGTAACCGATGGAGATCTGTTGATCATCAAATGAAACAATTAATATAACTTGAAAATATGTATAACAGATGACTGTGCAGAAGTATAGCATATGACAATGGTAATCACGTTGGCAAAAACAGAAGGCAGGTGACCTAGTATCCTCTTCAGTACATACAAGGATGACAGGGAATGCTTGATGACCGCTGGTTACATGTAATGGCGAATAATTCACTCTTATGAACTGCCTTCTTGAATGTGAAAGAGCAACAATGAGAGTCTGATCGACCATGAAGGTCAGTGCAATATTGCATGACAAGGATGTCCCATAATCCCCAAATAATCTAATAAACAGAACATGTGGACAGTTGTTTGCCATGACAAAGTAAAGCACATAGTCACCATGGTTTTCTGACAATAAAAATCAGATGAATGCATGTATGGATGAATTATTATCGACATGCTGAAGGAACATTAAGCTCTGTGCAGCAACTTACTCCAAGTATTGTATCTGACAAAGGTGATTTTCTGTTAACAATCAACTCATCCTGCGAAGCCGCATCAAAAAGATCTGATGCAATCAAGAGATGCAAAGAAGCAGCAGCAACAACAATTGCATGGAAAGTGGAGAAGCCCCTGAAAAACAAAGTACCATTATATGTACAGCAAACAGCAACAATGTGAACTACGTTTCACATCCACTGTAAAACTCTGTCTCCGTGAAACATTTAATGTTGCAAAAAAGAAGAAGAAAATAGAGGGAAAGAATCACCGATTGTTCCATTCAAGTTTCCCTTTCTTGTCGAGTTTAGCATATCCACTAAAGAACACAGAGCTAACCACACCTGTTAAGTCATAAACCTTCAACAACAAAATTGGAGCTCTTTAAACAGCATCACCATGGCCAGCCGCAATACAAGGCAAAAAGTGCAAGTTTTGCTTCAATTGTCATATTTCTTTTTTCTTTTTTTTCACCTTAAATTTTTATTTTTTTAAGGGGGTAATATTTGGGGGAAAATGCCAAATAATCCTCACATTTCAATCTCAACTTCAAATTTTAAAGTTGTTTCAGTTGATCAAGAATTCTTTACAAAATTCCTCAACCTTTTTAATCAATAATACTCAATGACACTGCAATAACTACCATACAAGAAAACACAAAAACCACCTTATCCTAGAGGGGAAAAAAAACAGCAAAATAAAACATCCCAAGACTGGCCGAAACCAGTTTATCAAAATCAAGTTAGTATCAAAGCTACCGTACACCACAATGATCAAATTCTCTTCTTCCTCGGGTTAAAAGGCTGAGACACAACAAAATTCTTGATCAGTTGATCAAGAATTCTTTACAAAATTCCTCAACCTTTTTAATCAATAATACTCAATGACACTGCAATAACTACCATACAAGAAAACACAAAAACCACCTTATCCTAGAGGGGAAAAAAAACAGCAAAATAAAACATCCCAAGACTGGCCGAAACCAGTTTATCAAAATCAAGTTAGTATCAAAGCTACCGTACACCACAATGATCAAATTCTCTTCTTCCTCGGGTTAAAAGGCTGAGACACAACAAAATTATAAATAATTCGGCAAGGAAAATCAAGTAACAAAAGTTAAACTCACAATTTTGCACATAACGATGCCCAAAAACACAGACAATAGCCAGTGCTGCTCTTTGGTTAAAGTGGCATGCCCAGCAATGTCAATTAAACCAACCGTCAACAGCCCAAAACCCACCATGATTATGTTCTTTTGGGGCTACCCCAAACTGAATCAAAAAGAAACATAAAACAACTGAGTTCTCAGCCAAAAAAAAATAGACTTTGACTTGGTTTTACGTGTATTTTACGCGTACAAAAAGCTAGACATGTGCCAGTATGCAAGAAGAAACTTACACGGGCAATCTGACTATTATGACAAACGAAAAGCCCTTCGAGAATCAGAGGAAGAAAAAGTTGCAATTCAATCTTACAAAAGAGCAGGGAAACCAGAAACCAGAAAGAAGCGGAGAAAGACTGGGGTTTTAAAGGAAAGCGGTATGAGAATTGAGAGACCGTCGTGTTATTCTGAAATTTCAAAGGAGCGGACGAATACTGCCGAGAAACTGAAAGGGATGTTACACTTGCATAAAATAATACCCAATCCTAATAGCTGGGTTGGGAGTTTAGAATAGGAAGGAAAAGAAGAGAAGTGTCGAGTCAAGAAAGAAAAGAAAGGAAGAGAAAAGAAGGAAAGAGAATTTAATGTTGTTTGAGAGTTTAGGTGACAAATGGGATGATTTAGGTATATGTCAATAAAAATTTATTTAATACATATTTGAAGATAAAGTGGATATTTTAAAAAAATTTATTAGGCTTTCTCAACTTTTCTTTACTTTTCGGCCACATTTGAGCGGAAAAGTATAACAACTATGGCAGCAACATAACATCCATCCAAGTGCCACTGGCCATTTGGTCCGGTGGTCATCACCATTAAAGGTGATGCTGGAGGTCAGGGGTTCAATTTCTGCCTCTCACAAATTTGCCACAATTTATGGCGGTCTTAATTGACCTTCATCGATGGAGTCTGTACTCACATCGAATCCCCTTTTCTTCCGCTTAAACTAGGCTAGATTAGGTTATAGAACGGAGAAAGAAAGTTTTTGTTCCCCTTTCCTTTCTTTTCTTATCAAAACCGATCTTCCAAACTAAGCTAAAAGAAATGGAAAATTCCAGAATTTAACAGCGGTAAAAGGTTTGGCCCATCGACTATGGGTACAGCAGGCTGCTGGCAGAAGGATGATTATGAATATATTTAATGAGGTTTGGAGCGTATTAATGGCGATGAAAGAGAGGTCTTTTTTTTTTTTTTTTCTTTCTCGAAACGATAATTTGATGGAAGAGAGGTCGTTTGCCTTCATTTTCTGCTTTTGTACGGTTTTGCCATCTGGGTGAGAATGTATAACAGATATCCATGAGCAAAATTTCCAAAAAATTAAAATAAAAAAAAAAGTAAAGGGAAGGAAAGGAAAATAAGTTTGAACTTTCTCTATGAATGCGTAATTTTTGATGCCATGTTGACTCTCAATTCCTGCATAGACGCTCCGTTTTTAATTTATATATAGACCGCTAACTTGACTTGGTGGTGCTCAGGAACTTTCATGTAGTCAAAGAATATACTATCAATCTTGCTTGCGAAGCCAGCTGAGGAAGTCAACGATGCTCAAATTGCCATTAAAATAGGAAACATCCACCTTAAGTCCACATTGAAAACCCTCTTGGTTAGGGTAGGGTTTATCGCAGCAAAAGCAAGAACTGTCTCATCATCAAACGAATCATACTCCTCAATTTTCAATCCTCTGCGAGGTTTTTGATCAGTCTGATCTCGACGTGCATGGCGGTTGCTGATCCAAGTTGACAAGGGACAAATCAGGAGCGACTCTCTTATCTTGTTCGCCTGCCTTGTTGATTCTATCCACCTGAGGTGCATACGATCGATCGACACAAGGAAGTTCACAGATGCCTGGATATATATGGTCTATCTGAATCCACAGTTCATTCTGTTCTTACCCTGAATGATCCGTGCATTCGCATTCATAACCTGAATCTCGTTCTTAGAGGTAGATGATCCGTCTCCGGATTTGTTTTCGATTATTGATAATAATATTTCAGGAACAGGCAAATCCTGCTCTGATATCAACTAATGTATCGACGGAAGTGATTTTAACCGTCTAATTTCATGAATTAATTCGAACAAATAAACAAGAGGTAAATCACGTTCAACCCTTAAAGAAAACAGAATTCAAATCATAAACCAAAACAAGATTCGAAAGAATTTTTACTTGAGCACACTCAAAATCAGGAATTAATCCATATATAATTGTGTTAAGTTTAATAAAAATATGTCAAAAATTTGATAAAATAATCTTAGGTACGTCTCTATTTACACACTAGAAGTTCTAAATTAGATAGGAAACAAAATTACATAAAAAAATATATATATATATTGCTCCGATGGGTGCCCGTCTTCGGGCTCGATTTGGCACCAGACTTTCTATGTGAAGTCAGCTCCACGCACCTCGTTCCACATCATCTTATATGCTGGCAATAGTCATCCCCCTCAACAACCGCAAATAATACACACACCCAACCCATAAGCGAAACCCACGTCCCAACTCAAAAGGCATGCTGACTTTCAGGCCACACTGAGGAACTTATGAGCTACGCACACACACCACTCACAATCGATGTGGGATAGAGGGAACGGGGGAGGGGAAACACCAAGACTCACCAACGATTTTTACCACTCTTTAATTTTTCATATCCACCTTAACAATCGCAAATAACACACACACCCAACCCATAAACGAAACCCACAGTCCAGCACAAAAGGCATGCTGACTTTCGGGCCACACTTTCAAGCAATAGTCATAGTCACAGTGAATATGGCTTGGGTAGAGGCCCATTCCGATGTTGACCATGGTGTCACATCTATTCTCATCCAAAATTGGAGCTGAATTTGACTTCGAAATAAAGGCTCTCAAAATTCCTTCCACTTGTTCTCCGCCGCCCACCACCACCATTAAATCAGCAGCCAAAAAAGAATTTTTTTGTATTTTTTCTCTTTCATTCTTCTCCATGCCCTTTTCACCTTTAATTATTGGGATAATTTCAGAAACCTCCCCTGAGATTTCTGACATTTGCACTGACCTCCCCTCTAGGTTTAGAAATTGCATTCACCTCCCCTGAACAGTAACAATTCGTTGCAGAAACCTCCTTGACAGCTTTTGTAGAAGTGAGATAAGAATTTTCTTCCAATTTTGCCCTTACTTGCTTGACAATTTATTATTTGCTTGACAATTGCTTAACTAATTATCTAATTAGTTAATAGTTAAACTAATTAACTATTAACTAATTATCTAATTAACTATTAACTAATTATCTAATTAATTAATTAACTAATTAACTAAAGTTGTTGTCTGTCCGAAACTAATAAACTATTTGCATGTTAAACTAATTAACTAATTAACTGCTTAACTAACTAACTAATTAACAAACTATTTGCATGCTAAACTATATGCAGTACGCATTACCTATTTAAAGTATCAGCTCTTTATAGGTATTTTACTTTCAAACATTTAATTTATGATAAAAACATCAATATTTGTAAGTAAAATTCAAAAAGTTAATTAGTTTAACTATGCAGAAATAGTTTGATTAGTTAATAACTATTAACAATTAGATAATTAGTTAATAGTTAATTATATAATTATTTATTAATTAATTAGATTATTAGTTATTTAGTTAAACTATGCAGAAATAGTTAATTTAGTGTAATTTTTATTAACAAATGTTTTGTTGGGTTTGATGAAAGTACTCATCACATTCATTTGGTAAAATTAAATCATGTCAGGGGTACTTTAGTAAATTGACCCACTTTTGCCTATTAAATTGCCTCCAACTTTTGATAGGGGAGGTCAGTGCAATTTCAAAATTGATAGGGGAGGACAATGCTATTACTATAAACGTCAGGGGAGGTTTCTGCAATTATCCCTTAATTATTAGTCTCAAAATTTGAATTTGACGACACGTAGAGGTTGAAAAATCCTCCCCTAACAAGTAACAACTGATCAACTATAGATAACTTCTGGGTTTGGAATACTGTCACTGTCGTGGTGGCTTTTAATCCAAATTAAGTCAATTTGAATGGTCGGAATTTAAAACAGAAATAGATAACTTGCGTTATTGTAGACTTTATTGAAGAAAATTGCTCCTCGCTATGAAGTAATATTTCAAGTTGCAATTCTCATGAATAAACATACACTCCAAAAATTTCATAGGATACTGGTAGACAGTTTTCAAGATTACAGAGCGTGTTATCTATTCGTCTGCATGAATTTTGACTCGAAATGCTATCATGTCTAATTAACACTCCATCTCATGCATTCCCAATCAAATTGTTGGAGAGCAATAGGGCAAAGACGAGCAAAGCAAAGAGGTCATCTCTTCCATTGCTCGAGTGTGTCTGGATTATACATTATTTTTACCTTATTTACACACTGACTTATTTGTATCATCAGTATATTTTTTAACCATCATTTTATCTCACATACATCATATCAAAAAAGTGCTACAGTATTTTTTTTTTACAAAATTATTTCAAATTATTCACCATCCAAACACATTCATGTCACAATACATGGAACTTCCAAAAATTTTTATTCTGTTTCCAGAATGCACAAAAGGTTGGATGTAATTTA
The DNA here is from genome assembly GCF_003713205.1 of Coffea eugenioides. Lineage (NCBI taxonomy): Eukaryota > Viridiplantae > Streptophyta > Magnoliopsida > Gentianales > Rubiaceae > Coffea > Coffea eugenioides. The sequence goes on along the minus strand of NC_040035.1, from coordinate 49,807,604 downwards.
CGAAATTTTCAGTAACATGCATGGTGTGAATTGAATCAAACAATATTTGGGTTGAAGTTTGGACCATTAAGGTGTTTAACTATCCTAGAATATGATTTTGGTTTGCGGAGCCCTTTTCACTCTTCATTCTTTTCTATTTTATTTGAAGAAATTGGATTGTTAGTGGAGTAATTAATTACCAATCATATTCGTGTAGACAAAATCTTAGTCAAGTTATTGCATATTTGTCAAACAAAGCTCAAGTCAATGCTTGCTTTGTATATTGAAGAAATTCAAACACAAACTCTTGTAAAGCAAATGTTGGTTGATTGTCGAGCAACTTCATTCATACCACACCCACCCAATGTGTGTGCAGTTTAAAAATAAGTATTGATTTTTATGAATATATTAATTTTATTTTTATGAAATTAAATTTTATATGAATTCTTCATGAAAAACATTACAATTTATTAGTATTAACATAAAAGTTTTCACCAAATGAAGAAGTTAAACTCATTTTCAATCAATAAATCACAATAAGAAAACACAATCTGCAAACAAAATAAAACAAACGAACATTCAAAATGGAGTCAAAATAGTGGTAAGAAAATTTTTTTTAGCACAACTCTATACGTCGAAAAGCAAAAAAAAAAAAAAAAAACCAAAATTTGCAGATATTTACCAGCTACCATTTCTTCAGTTTTCTTAAAATTTTTAATTTATTCGGGCTACGGCTTCTGGGTAGCATTCAGCTGGGTTGGCTAAACCAGCCCAAATATAAAAAATCACACCAGCAATTTATAGGGCCCTAAACCCTAACCCACAACGCTGGCTCACAATCCAAAATTGCTTCTGGGCCCCAAATCCAATCATCGCCATCATCCACCGCTCTCCTCGTCCTCCACCTTGGTTCATCGGTTCTATTTTCCTGCCACCAAAGCAACCAATCCATCTCTTTTAGCTGCCCCCTCTTCCCCCTTTGACCGACTGCTTCCCTCTCGCCGCCCTGAGCAACCTCGGCAGGCTTCAGCTACTAGTACCGGATCCTGAAAACTAAGTTTTTTCCAGGTTAAATTTTAACAGCTTTTTAACAATCTAAGTTTTATTTGTTCTTGTCTTTTAACAGCTTTTAGTTACTTAATTGAGTGTTCATATACGCGTCTGTGTCTTAAGGTTTTATTTTCATGTTGGACTTTAATGGAAATATAGTTGAATATTTTGGGTTCATAACAGGAATAGACCTGTTGAATTTTTACTGAATTGGATTTTTTTAAATTTTAATTTTCTATTGTTGAATTCGACCTCTTAGGGGTTCTTGTTGAATTTTAACTGTTTCTTAAATTTTAAATAAGTAACTTCCGTTCCTGCAAGTTTTGATGTAGGAGTATATAATGGGGTAGTAGGTTTATGGAGGCAAATTTGGAATTGAGTCAATGATATTTTTCTTTTTGGATATTTTTTGTCACAGCATTTTACAGACAAAATGTCTTGGTGCACTATCGAGTCTGATCCCGGTAAGTTTTCTTCTAATTTTGTGGTGCCCTTTTTGCACTCATTATTATTATTATTATTTTTCACTTGCATACCATTCACCATTGAATTATGACTTCACGAGGTTGAATTTTCTTTCGGACACTATAAATTCTATTCTACACCTACTCTTACTCTAGGGAAACTCGGAGGAGACTGAACCACTACTGATCCACATGGGTGCCTAAGTACGGAGTCTTGGGATTTTTTAGAATGCAGGCCAAGGGATTTGATTCCTTGACCTACACCCAAAAGCTCTCCTTGGTGGCCAACTACTCTAGGAGTAGTTGGTTTCCACGAGGCTGAATGAATATGCTGTATTTTGCTAATGCTTCAGCTAATTCATCTCATTATTTGGGCTCGTGTTGTTTAGCAGGGTGAGCAATTTGTATTACAAATTTATCATGTCATTTGGAGCACTATTTGAGGGAGGAAATGAAACAGGCTCCCTTTGATTTCTTTCTTCCACATTCCATTGTACAATAAAACAACTCAACTATAGCCAATCTTTGCTTGCTTTTTTAACTAGATTAGGATCCAGCAATTTAGATTCCAAATAATCCATGCAGGCTCTTGTCATTAGCAGTTGTGGTCATCCTTTCTTAGCTACTACATTGGTCTTTGGTTCATCTCTCCTTCCATGCACCATCCTGAGCCACAAACCACCAATTCTTCTGGGGCATCTCTTGGGGGCTGTATGCCTCCTTGTGGAGGAAAAATATTTATTGAATTTTTTCAACTTGAGTAGAGTTTTCCCTCAAGGGTTTTGACAGAAACCAAGAAGAAAAATTGATTTGTCAGTCAGTGGACAAAAAGGATTACAGTCATGTACAACATTCATAACATCTTTCTCAGCAAGTTTATGTTTCTGAATAATTGGCCTGTGCTGCAGGTGTTTTCACGGAGCTCATACAGCAGATGCAAGTGAAAGGCGTGCAGGTCCTTCCCTGGGTTTATAGCCATTTATGTGTTCCTAAATTGCTTGTTTGGCATTATATTAGGTTACTGTTATTTTTGGATTTATCTTGTACTATTTTGGCTTGCTTCTTGTCTGGTTGTGGATATTCTTGTGAAAACTTCATTAACATTGTATATACCATTAGCAAAGATATGCTGCTTATCTGGAGTTATTTTCATTTTTGCAGTGGAGAATATTTTTTGTTATTTCTTTGTTGTGATGTTTGTTTTTTCTTGAAGCTGCTTTAGTGTTTATGCGGACTTACTCCATGTGTTTGAACTCTAGTTATGTTCTCTCTGAATTTCAAAAGGACACCAGCAGATTCTTCATCTTGTTGATTAGACTCCTTGAATCAGTGGAAAATTTTTGCCCTCCCTTCTCCCATGTGCATCCACTTTTTCCTCCTATGTCACCGTCTATTTGTTCAGTGCACAGAATTTGGAACTACTTGTGCTTTTTCTCGTTAAAACCAAATTAACAATTATTTGTGGCAATTGGAAACATGTAGAATCCCACAGGCTGGCAATTAATTAAAGAGCTTTTGAGTGTGAAGTATGCACCTTCTGGTAATAGGCTTTTTAAAACATGTTCAAGCCTAAGTTCTTTTGGAATTTAACTTTATTTTGTGATTGGAATGGACAATTATGAAGATCCATAGTTTCTAACACCTGCATTTTGATCAAGCAGGTTGAGGAGTTGTATTCATTGGATCTTGATTCCCTGAACAATCTTAGGTAAGTTAGTCTTTAAGTTGTGATCCTCTATCAAAGATCATTTTGCTCACTGGATGAGGGCTTGCTGTATGTTTTGTACTCTCTGTATCCCTCTCAACGTAAACTTTATTGATTTCCAGGCCAATTTATGGATTGATTTTCCTCTTCAAATGGCGTCCTGGTGAAAAAGATGACCGTGTTGTAATAAAGGACCCAATCCCCAATTTGTTTTTTGCTAGTCAGGTTTGCTTTCTTCAGTCTGTGTATGCCTTGTACAGGGAGGAGTCTTAAAACTGTTATAGTTGAACCTTTACTTCATGCTTTTACAGGTCATAAATAATGCATGCGCAACCCAAGCTATTCTGTCTATTCTTATGAATTGTCCAGATGTTGATATTGGTCCAGAACTATCAGCTTTGAAAGATTTCACCAAAAATTTTCCACCTGAGCTGAAAGGTTTGGCAATAAACAACAGTGAGGCGATTCGCACCGCTCATAATAGTTTTGCAAGACCAGAGCCCTTTGTGCCTGAAGAGCAGAAAGCTGCTGGAAAAGATGATGATGTCTATCATTTTATTAGCTACTTACCGGTTGATGGTGTGCTCTATGAGCTTGATGGCTTGAAGGAGGGACCTATTAGCCTTGGGCAATGCCCGGGTGGCCACAATGATATAGAGTGGTTACAAATGGTGCAACCAGTGATTCAGGAGCGGATTGAGAGGTATTCGAAGAATGAAATTAGGTTCAATTTATTGGCTGTAATAAAGAACAGGAAAGAGATCTATACAGCTGAACTCAAGGAGCTTCAGAGGAGAAGGGAGCGTATCTTGCAGCAGCTGGCTACATTACAATCAGAGAGACTGGTGGACAACAGCAATGTTGAAGCACTAAACAAACAACTATTAGAGATAAATGCTGGGATTGAGGGTGCAACGGAGAAGATACTGATGGAGGAGGAAAAATTCAAGAAATGGAGAACTGAGAATATCCGTCGAAAACACAATTACATACCCTTTTTGTTCAACTTTCTGAAGATTCTTGCTGAAAAGAAGCAGTTAAGACCTCTAATAGAAAAGGCCAAACAGAAAACAGCGAATCCAAAATAAAGCTGTATACTTTTCGTGAGATAGGTGACACATGGGTTGTCGATCTGTTTGAATTTATGTCAATTGGTCAAAATTGAGATGTAGGTTTCCTGTAAATCTCATCATCCCATGACCTAACGGGAAAAGTGTCTCATAGACAGGTTATTTGATTTTTTTTGTTGTATTTGCCATTTGAGACCCGGATCCAGTGTTTACAATTTCTTGCCTCGTAGAATTCGTCAATTAACATGCTCATGGCTTTATTTATGTCTCTGATTCCTGCCGCTGATGATGAAGATTAGCTAAATGCCAGCAGCTACCGTCTGTCTTGGAAATCATAACATGGATAGGAATGAAGTTTTTACCACAAGTATGGTGCTGAAACCGTCTCGTCTCTTTTTGACATCAGGCAACATTCCGAGTCGAGACCTTGAAAGTCTGATCGATTAAGGTGACCTCCTGATTTCTGGTTTCCCTAAGCCAGAACGTTCCTCTTCCCATTTGCAAGGCACATCTGCTGAAATTTTAACATGATATAAATGGTGTGAATCTTGCGCGGAGAGCAACTTATTTCATCAAGCAATTTTGGTGAAGATAAAAGTCTGCCTTTTTTTTTTTTCATTTTGTTCAATGTAAGTGAAAGGTTCTGAATTCAGAATCTCTCATTTACACTATCTCCTCCCGTATCACTCAATTCATTCCTCCCTCTTAGTTAAGATAAAAGTTTGCTTTTTTTGGTTTACTTCTTCTTTTATGAAATTTGCAGGAAACATGTTTAAACTTGTATCTGAATGCCAAAACTTGTTTAAAGTTCTGCCCAGATGGAGATCGACTTGAAGCCTCAGGAACCCCATCTGGAACACTTCCGACATAGGATTTTCTGGTTTGCACCAGATAACTCTTGTCTGTGGCCCAATATACTTTTGATCTAACAACCACCGTACTCAACATAACAGCGTCTCTGAAAAGCAGTCACCGTACACCACCTGGTTGCGAAGCTATGGAAAATTCTTCTTCGTTCCCCATTTTTTTTTTTGGTTCTGTTTTGTTTTGGAAAGACCCTGAATGTTCGGTTGAAACAGGCTCATCAACATACACGATCAAACAAATTATAGCCTAAGCCCGATTCAAAGCCCGATTCAAAGATAACTGTCAAACTTATTATTTTGAAGTTACCAAAGAGCAGCAAATGGAAAGGCTACAAACAACGGAAAACAGGTGCAAGCGGCTTCAGAGTCCATGCTATTATTGGAAACCTAATCAAGCCATAGGCTGCATCTTGCAGGTAAATCGCAGGCTAAAGCGATGCATACAAGAGAATATTTACAACCCTTCCGCACTCTCGACTCCTCGTCGTCGTTGTCGTCATCATCATCATCTTCTTCTTCTAATATCCTCCTTGAATATAAGCATTTAAGCGGTCCAATTCATCCCGGTGCTCACTCACTACAGCACGAACCACGTCTCCAATAGACACCATGCCTACCATCCCTTTATTATCAACCACCGGAATGTGCCTGATGCGGTTATCTGCAGCAATCCATTATTCATATTCAAATCAGGGGAAAACTTTCTTAAAAAAGGTCGGCAATTCTTTGAATTCAGATAATAAGATTCAGTTTACCAGTCATCAACTGCATTGCTTTCAAGACCTTGGTGTCAGGTGTGACAGTAATAAGCTTGTTCTGAAATCACCACGTCATCACAAATTACAATATGTTTCGCATTGCCACGGGAAGATAACCAACTTATTTAAAAGCTTCATCATTAGATATCACTTGTGACACGTACCTCTTCAGTCATGATATCACCAACTTTTGTTGATTTGGACGATCTTCCCTGTACTATGATTTTCCTGAGATAGTCTGGACCAAGAAACACAATGCCTCACCAGATGTATATTTATTTGACACCACTATAGAAGAACAAATATGCAAACGTATCTTAAAATGCCATTCCACATCATAACTCGCACAAGAATAGAATTCAATCCACAATTTGAAAGGAAAACTTACAGCAAAAAATCAGAAAAATGAAAACCTATGCGCATTTTGAATAGATCATGCGGGCTCAAAGTTCAACTATCAATAAGATTTGAGAAACATTATTGTTTGTACATAGTCACCATCAGCAAATTCTACTGCCAATGTGGAAAAGGGGTTTGTTGGAACAAGCTTCCTATAGTAAACTTCACGTTGCTGGTGCTACGAAAATACCAACAAAATAATGGGCTTTGTGATTGAAATACCAATGTAAAATGCTAGCAACATAATTTTCTTAAAATATATTGCTATATTAGGGATCAGAAATCTTAGATATCATGAATGTGAAGTAAACAGGGATGGAAGAATGAGTCACAAGTCCTCATCTTCCTTTGAGGTCCAAGTACCTACACTAAAGTGATAAATCAAAGTTTAACAAGTGGGATTATAGATTGGTTGGTTGTTCACAAAGCCTAGGAACATATTAGTTTTCCCCTTTACCACCCCCAGAAAGCAAGCTCTTGCATCCAAACAGCTCAACAGGTGACGTGATTCGAATGTTTTGCAACTTCAGCATATGTATTTGCTTTGGATTTTGGGGTTCACAATTTACCTCTCTCTGTGATGATGCCAGCGATTGCATTTTGCTCTTTAGGCTTTACTACCACTAAGGCTCCAACATTGTGGTTCGTCATCTGTATTGAACACATTTTTCAGTATTTATTTGTTAGTTTTAGATCACCAAAAGTATACGAATATCTTCACCAAATACATGCGCTGAAAAGGCTACATGATCTTGCATAACGATATGAGTGTCTACTTTGTGAATAGACGCTTATGGGGGAAGTAAGTACTAAAACCATTAACAGCAGTAGCATGCTGGACCAGGCTTACAGCACAAAGATACCCACCGACTTCACTGCATCATAAACAGTGTCATCTGTGGTACACCAGAGCCAGGAGCCATCCGCACCTTTCCCCTTGGCTTTTAAAACATCTGATATTTTGGTACTTTCAAAACCATGCTCCTCCATTTGAGCAGCTGAAGTTGACTCGTGTCTTGCAAACACAAGTGACCGCATTACTGGACTGACTACACGAACATGCTGCAGAATAGCATTCCTAAGGATATTCCCGTGTGAGACAATGGCATGAATCCCTCCTTGCATTTTGCCTATTTAGGAAATATAGCTTCGTTAGTGTAAGTAATTTCAAGCCGTTTTGCTTTTCTTTTCCAGATACCCCTGCTCTTGCAGTAGTTACCCAGCCATTCCAAGATTTACAACAGCTCTCATACAAGAAGCAGCTATAAAATATTTTTCTCATACAATCTTTTTAAATCTGCGGAGCTAACCTACCAGATTAATCTACAACATAGGAATTGTAAGCCTTCACATAACGCTTTCACTTGCATCGATAATATTCTTGTATATTCCAAAATTCCTTTGCAAATTGTTAATGTTAACAGATATTTTATCATCTTAAATGCTACGCCAATCTACAAAAGAGGGGAAACAAGTCCGGTATGTTCTAGAAACAAATAGATAGGGATCCAGGAACAGTGCAAGAAAATTAAAAAATATAAATATAAATAAGAACAAATAATACCATGAATTATCAAGGTCATGTCCAAGTGATCAGGCTGATGAAAAATAATCATAAATCGACAAGGATCCAGGAACAGCACAAGGAAATTACCAAAAAAAGAGGGGGGGGGGGGGGAAACGAAAGAGATGAAGCTGATGAAGAATAATCGACAAATAGACCGCTAGAAAGTTTTTCAGTACAATCACCATGCATTTGCTGGAAAAACTTATCATCCAGATTCCAGACTAAACACCATATCAACTTATTTGACAAAAAAAAAAAAAAAATACTGGAAAGCTTATATCATCCAGACCAAGCACCATGTCAACCAAGCCTCATACGGGTTCTTCTTTGTCAATGATTAGCCAACTTTATCAATCATTACCTTTTCTTACTCAAATACAAGAAACCATATCAAACCCGAAAACAGAAAACTGTGTTCTTGGCTCAAAGGGTACATGATACTCTGTTAAACGTCAACACAGTAAAATCCCAAGAACAAGAATTACATCTACTCTTAACACAGTAAAATCCCACGAAGAAGTAGCATGAAATCTTACCGAGAAAAAAAGATATTTTCTTTATCTGAAAAGGCTCAGTACTGCAGCTGCTGGTGGTGGCGGTGGTGTTGGAGTAAAGCAGAGTTCAAGTTACAAGGGATGGCCTTTCTTTTTCTCTGTCTCTCCCTCAGATAATAGCACTCCCAAAGTTTATCCAGCAACTTGTAGTATGCACTACAAAGTAGTACTATTTCAGTTAATTTATTCCTTTGTTGAGTATTCTATTCCACAATTGCAGTGGATGAGTTTTTATAGGATACACCCATCCACATCACCATCAAGGTCTTGCCGATGGCACACGAGAAGATCATGACCCTTGCCATATCACTTGCCTGCCCATCACATAATCTCTCTTGGAAAAAGCCAAAAAGGAAAAATATTTGATCAGGGAAACGCAGCACCTGTCTTTATCTTTAGAAATAAATGCACGACAAATTGACATAATTTCTTGTTAAATACAGAGAGATTAACGTATCTAATATCTAAAATGGCTCTAATATTTCTTTTACTTCATCTAAATCAAGAAAATTGTTAGGAATTAAAAGGAAGTTTTTCGTCATTTACTCTTAAAATGTTATTTTTACTTTCTTTTTAAAATTAAGTCAGTAAAATTGAATTGAAGGGATTTTGGCAAGAAGGATACCAAACAGAGGTGGGTCGCGGGCTAAACACATGTCTAGGGTAATGTAGACGTTACGGGTATTATCAGTAATATGTACAACGAAACATTAGTGGAGTCATTTGACAGTGATGGGATAAGATTCAGACATGGAACATCGATCAATGTGAGAGGCAGAGAAGAGAGGCAGAAGAGGACAGTGGATAAGGTGACCGGAAGGGTTTCTGGGGTTGGTGGGGTCTTCATCTCTTAGTCAAAATCAGTTTTACAGGTTTTTCTGTGGAGTTTCTATTCCACGTTGTTCTTAGGAATTTGGGGAATTGGGTAGATAAGTCACTAGAAAAATCTTAAAAGTTGCCGATTTTTTAGGTCAATCTCTGAATTAGATTTATTTGTGAAATTTCTTACCTCCAAAAAGGATAAGGTGACCGGAAATTTAGGTCAGGTGGGGGGAACCACTTAAAAAAGTATTTCTGTACTAGTGCTGAGTCATCATCCACTTGTAACATATACACATGCCCGTGGCTGGCCCCCCCTCCACCCCCATCATCACTCATTACTCAAATTGCCATTGGATTTGAAGTCCACTCTCCTGACACAATCTCTAATTTTTTTTTTATTAAACGATAATAATTAATCTAACCTATTTCTACTCTAATTTATCTTAGGAGATTTAATCTACTCGTACTCCTACTATAACATATTCTGATAGGCAGGGAAGGGAGGGGGAGAGAGTCTCAACAGGAGTTAGAAAAATCGACGGAGACAAAATCAATCATCGAATCAAACGGATGTGTTACACTACACATTCGATTATGATTTAAAGATTTTTATGATGACCAGCAACCCAAAATACTGTTGGTTGGTTTTTCTGACATAATTCTAATTAATCATTACTATTACATTAACAGCTGTACTAATCTATTCCGTCGCCATCAAAGTTCGAAAAGCAGTAAGATTATTTTTTCTTTTGCTTTTTTTTTTTAATTAATAAGTTAGTTGTAGTTGTTACATTAATGATAAACGGCAGAAGGAAGTACCCACAAATGTTACTATAAGATTCCGGCATGGAACCCACTCTGATTTTAGTATTTCTTTTTTATTTTTTTCTTTAAGGTCTCTAGTTCGGTAGCAGAGTACACCCCCGTCTTTTTATTTTGAGGGGAGGTGAAAGCTTTTTTTGGTATTACCTATTTGGGCAGATTTATCACCCAACGGTGGGACTCCATACCATAGTTTTCCAACCGTACGATTGAATTGATAATCACTCAGAAAGTTTTGACGGTTAGGCCACATTAATTGCCGGAGTTGATTTAAGAAAACAAATTAAAACGTTGCAAGATATGAAAAGATATTCCTTCCCTAATGTTAAAATGCGTGGAGAAAAGGGAAAAAATAGCAATAAATTTTCATAGGAAGCTACTGTATTCTTCTAAGACTCACACTTGATTAAATCCGATCTTTAAAAATTCAACAGCTTAAATTGTGCCACATCGTCTCACCAAAACCAACTTTGTCTCGGCACTAACACAAAAAAACTTTCAGACTTCACAAATTCCCAAGACCAGCTGAAGGACAAGCTATGAAATTTTTATTTTCTTAACTCGGTATCTTCGAGGACGCCTAAACGGAGATTAAAGGCCTTCCTTTCCAACACAATTTCTCAGATTCTCAGAAGAAGAGTTGGGCTGCGATGGTGTCTCATTATTACGGGTCAGCTAATTAGTCTTTAAGAATGAAATGAAAAAACCCTCGCAGCAGGGGAGTGGAGGGAAGGGAAGCGCATATGGTTTGGCCAAAGCAAGCCTGAGAATGGAAACTAAGGGGAAAGGTTTTTGAAGACCCACCAGAATCATTGAGGAAGGCATTTGTTGCCTCTTGACGTAACCCAGGTTTGTTGGTATGTAATGGGCCTAAAGCCCTACTTGGAACCAAACCCCTACCCTAAAACACACCAAAACCAACCTCAAAAAGTAAAGTAAAGTTAAAAAAAAAAAAAAAAAAAAGACTCGCAATTGCAGTTGTACAATCAATTAGATTGAATTTGTAGTAAGACTTTCACGATCAAAGTGAAAATCCTACAGCTTTGAAGGCAAATCCAAATAATAAATATTATCCCAAACGGCAAAAATCAACTACGAGTGATGTATGCTAATTTGTTGGAGGAGCGAATTGGTGCCGTCCACAAATAAATATGGCTCAACAAAAGTACAAAACTGTCTCTTTGAATCTTGTCACCAAAGGACGAAAGAAAGAATCACCCCCGTGGAGTTTGCTCCCGACTGCCAACTTAGCTAAAAACTAATCATCATCATTACACCATCAAAGTTATTCTCCTACCGTCATCCCAAATCCAAACTTGTAGTCTTTCTTCCGATGGTCAATCTGCAAAGGCATGATTTAGGAACCATTAGATAGATGGTCGACGTGAAAAAACAAAAAAAGGGAATACGAAAAAACATGAAGACTAAGCAATAGATTCCTCCCAGCACACCGCAGGAATTTAGTCGACTTGAAGACTAGGGCCCGCCCCAAGCAGTCAAAAAGAAGGCATTTGGGGGATGAAGGCTAACGCCACAATCAAACAGAGATATTTTGATCTTTACCTCAGCAGAGAGAATGAAATTTAAACCCAAATTTAACCGCTCCTCCAACAAAGCTCCTACGCAGCCATTTGAATCAATCTTCCCTCGAAGGCGACACTGTCACATAGATTATGAATCAAAACATAATGGGATGAGATGCTTTCTTACTGCACCGCCTATGACCAGTGGGTGCCAAAAATACTCCACAAAGAAAGGATGGGTTTCATCCCAAGTCAGAGGTACAAAGGATGACGAAAACATCCTATAGCAGCAATTTTGGAGAAAACTACTTGACATTAGACATCTCCTTCTATTGAATAGAGAATCCAACAGAAAGCAGGAAGAGGAAACAAACTAGTATGGTAAACAGTGACATCAGGCAGACAAGAGGCAACTATTACAAGTAACAATGCAAACGTGCCAAGTCCACTAGATACAAACAAAATTGACCTCAAAATAAGTATTGTCAGAACAAACATCATTGTGGCCTCAGACACACATAAAAAATAATGCAGAATACCAGATAAGAAAACAACATTGAAATCCAGGAGCCCAGCAATGGTTTAGTCAGACAAAGTAAAGGGCATATACATGTTTTGTATAATATTCATATTACTAGTGATATCCTTTTCTACGTGCACATGAGTAGTTCTAATAAATTGCTTAACAATTGGGACGTAAGAACACGTTTCAAACATGACAACCCATATCCAGTTTTGGCTCCAAGCCCCCCAATTTGCTAGAGTACAAAATTTTGATGCAATGAACTATAACCATCTGCAAATTTGTATAGGTTCGCTTAATTTCCAAAGAGAATTACTGAGAAGGAGCAACATCTGCAGAAAACAGAGGGCAGAACTTACTTGGCGAAGAATGTAATCATAACCAAACGTTGCTGTGACATCCTTAGACATGTGGTTGTATACAAATTCGGAAGCTAGAGAGACCTACAAAGCAAAAAATGTTAGCAAACATACAAAAAAGTGTGCATAAATAACATGCTGTTCCAAATAGTCTTGGAAACTAGTATATGCTTAACCTTTTCAGAAACTTTCTGCACATAACTCAATAGAACCATTCCTGTACTAGCAACTTGCCCAGTGGCAACCTGCACATAAAGTAGTATCTTTGAGTAACTCTATCAAAAAGCAAACTTCTTTATCGAGTACATCTGTTTAACAAGTCAACAACAATTCCACACAGCCACTACAAGTAATCATGCAGAAACATCATTGAAAAATCTCTTATCCTCCCACCCCCAACCCTCCCAATGCAGCCAAAAAGTCGAGAGCATTCAAACAGATGCAAAGACAAGGATTTTTATAAGTTTCGGCACAATTACACATAATTCCAAGTTAAAGACAATAAGAAAACTATACACATTCTGTGCTCACCAGTATGAAGCATTAACCAAAATGATGTGTTAAAGGGAAAGAAAATTGCCAAGGATGGAAGTTGTCAAATGCCTTTTGTGCAATCCAATACTAGTGCACAAAGATAGGTCCAGGTAGGCCTGGCTGTTTTTATACTTATCCCCTGCAAATCCCCCACTAGATGCCAAGAAAGTTGCAAAAGCAGGATTTGCATAGATAAGGCATACCAACTAGTACCATAACAGATTACCATTCACATATGTTGCCAATTTTCAACCCCAATCGTGTATTGCATAGATATTAGGTAAATATCTCCTACCAACTTACAAGGTGAATAAGTGCATCCAAAGTGCCTAGTTCCCACTAATAGTAGCAAAAGAAGAGTGCGCATAACTCCATGTTTGCTAAATGCAATGAAGACATTGAGAAGAGACTTTTCAACTGTTCTTCATTCTGAACATTAAATTGTTAATCTAGACAACAATTATTTTAAAAAAATTGTGCAAATTGAAAAAAAAAAAAGCTTGACAGAACAAAAGTGAAATCCAGACTTTTAGGTACTCCACCATCTCAGTTTCTCTCTAAAGGCCAGAAAAACACAGGAAATACTGAAATTGGAACTTCTCCCTCAAACCTGCTCTCCTATCCCAATGAATTAATCTACTTCCCTGCCCTCCGGCAAAGTAAAATCTACTTCCCTATGCTCCACCCTGCCCCACAGTAATAATAAGTCATCATCTTCAATACCTAATCTATCACAAAACTAAACTGATTTATCTTTTAAGACAATAAAAATGTTAAACATGCTTGACAGTGGCACAAACTAGAAGCTTGGGAACAAGGGATAGTTTAAACAATCACTACTCCTTTCCAGCTCAAAGCAAAAATTATGATACAAAATAATAGCATAGCCACCTTATTTCCTGTTATTATCGAATGCTGACAAAGGGATTTAAAGAAGAAAGCACAAAAGTATAAAATGGCTATTGCAGTTCGTGTAGGTTTATACCATCTTATCGTTGTTGTATCGAGCTCCATAACCAATGCCAGATTTCCTATGCTGACCAGTCCAAAACACTTCACCACCCAAAGACACATTTGGGGTCACATTCTGCAAGCACATTCACATATTTTATTAACAAACACTGAGTTGCCTGCAATGTTACCGTGAAAAAAAAAATCTCACACATTTTATTCACAGATCTGCAACTGTCCTGAAGCAAGTTTTTAGAGTTCCTAAATTTTCAAAAAAAATTAAAAAAAAAAAAGTTTATGGCCCTCAAATATAGGAGGAAACCAATATTTACTAGACATGATGACATTTTGATGAAGGGAAGAGGGAAGAGATTCCTCCATTTGGGGATAAATATCCATGAACGTATGAATTATTTTATTCGTCAAGCTTTGCTTTATGACTTCTCAAGAGTAGAAGCGAGTAGCAGTTGCTGAAGTCTGAAACAAAACAACTGAGAAATGCACAGCAAAGTGGTCCTTAAACTGAAATGTGCATGCCCATCATGCATCTCAGTTTGTTGTAGAGTGCAGATTCGTCCATATTCCCATGTTGAAGTATAAAAACTAATCCATTTCTTAAGAATACATTAGCGAAACACCATATTTTCTATCTTTATATGTAAATGATGATAGACTTTCACATCTTGAATGTAAGGCTAAACTCTTCAAGAAAATGAACTAAAAATAAGATCTTTTTACCTGAATGTAGCTCGCACCAAATAAGGCACCACTGCCTAACTGAAATTGACTTCTGTAGTCTTTGCCCTGCACATACAACAAAATGAAAACACAAGACAAACAATTAACCTTCTCCTTTGGGTATATCAAATGATCCACATGCAATGGCTATTGTCATGTAAAAGGTGGACAGTTCCTTATGGATAATCAGACATCGGCTCATGTTATTGCAACCTGAAGAATTGTCTACAAGTGGACGTACAAACATATTGAGGCCTACATATGCTTGAACACCACGCCGGTATGCATACCTATATGACGTTTTGAACAAGTATACGTAAACAACACAGAAGTTCTGCATGAAAAGGCCCTTACGGCTTTACCTTGTAATCAAAACTGGCCATTACATTTGACATGTGTGGTTCATTTGTAAGCTGGGCAAAAGAATAGTTGAATTAGTTAATTTTTCGTACCAACATGTTAGCAGAAAGTGAAATGAACTAAAAGACGCCAATGGCCACCTAAAGCTTGTAAATATAATAGAATTACCTGTGCTGAAGACTTCAAGATAAGATTCTCGGATAAATCACACTTTATTCTGGCATTTAGCCTACCATCTGTCATAATCCTCCCAACAAGCATTAGCTGTGAAAATCAATTGATGCACCAAGAATTAAACAAATTTCATCAATATCAAACACATGAAACTTTAGCCAAGTGACAAA
The DNA here is from genome assembly GCF_003713205.1 of Coffea eugenioides. Lineage (NCBI taxonomy): Eukaryota > Viridiplantae > Streptophyta > Magnoliopsida > Gentianales > Rubiaceae > Coffea > Coffea eugenioides. The sequence goes on along the minus strand of NC_040035.1, from coordinate 49,792,216 downwards.
TACATACCTTTGGATCGAGATAGTTTGCACCAAACTCATAGTGAGCCGTTGGGATTTTTATGGTTTCAGGTGACTGAGAAGGTATTTCAGTAGGTCCCATAAGTACACTGATAATTAGCAGATGGAAAAATTTTCAGTTAATTATAAAATGAAAATTTCTAACATTGTCCCCACCACCCAAATAAAATCTAGATATGAAGGAACAAAATGAATGAAAGGAAAACATATAATTATCCACCTAAAATTTTTTCCAATGACTAATAACTACCTGTGACTGAGGGCAAATTTCGGATTGAGTCCTTTTGTAAAATCAAATCGCAACCCTTCAAAGAGTTCAGGCTTCAAAGACACTGCCAATAAAACTCAATCGAATCATTATCTCAATAACCAACAATCTTTTAACTTGCCAGTAATATCCTCTATATGCAGATGGCTCCACATAAGCAAGTCATTTTCATTACCTAGCAATTGGTACCACAAAATGTAGCACAAGAAACTTATAATTTCCTTCGATTAGCAATGCTCAAGCCATAAATGGCAAAACAACTACAGTTACTACACAAAGGCCGAGCTAATCTATTTCAACTTCCGTAAATTCGAGTTTTACTTTCATGTATGGTTGTACCTGACAATCCCAGTAGAACCACACCACTAAATCCAATCGCCTGCGCTTAAAGATTACAACTCTAATAGCTTTTTAATATATACAGAACCTAGTAAAAGCATGCATCACTTCACTGAAACAAAGTTCTAATGGAATACACAGCAAAAAGAAAAACGAACCAAATTGGGCTCAACTATATTGTCTAAAAATACATATCTTGCTCAAAACATGATATCTATCATGCATCGTTCAAAAATATATTTTAAAAAAGAAAAAGATAAAAAGGGATCAACATGGTGGGCGAATGGTAATATAGAATACTGACTGAAAGCTTCACGGTGAATTTCTTCATAAGGGATAGGGCAAGGAAGGTTCAAGTAATCAACTTTCTCCTTTTCGATGACGGTGGGCTTTAAACCGGTTGGCTGTGTTGCCGTTGTACTTGCCGGAGGAGAGACAAAAGTGGCCATTGTTGCTGTTCTCGGCTCCTTCCGATTCGAACCAGTGATAGTCAATGGTCAACGTAAGGATGAAGCAGTGGCGGAAGAAGCAATCACACTACTACTTCTTCAAAAGCGGCTAGGGGAAACAGAGAAAAATGAGAGCTTTTTTATTTTCCCCACTTCTGTTCTCTGAGAGAGAAAAACCCTTCCCCCAAATCTCGAAAACCCCTAAAACTTGCTTTCCGTTTTCAACCCGGCCCTTTGTGTTCGTTTTACCCGGGATTGCTATTTAGGCCTTAAGAGGAAATAATTAAATGTACCTAGCTTTCTCTTAATTTTGGTAGAGGCAAAAATAAAAATTGAGAGAAATTTTCCTTTTTTTTTTTTTTTTCCAGTACAGAAGAGATGGATACAAAATTTCGAACCAAGTGAAAAAGAAGTTCCTAAAATCTCAGAGCACAACAAATTAAGAAGGTTCGAAGTTGGCAACAAAAACTGCATACAAATTTAGTAAGTTGATTATTGTGGTTGTATGATTATGAGAGGACTTGGTTAATGATCAAAATGTGGAAGTTATAAGTGCTAATTATTGAAAAATATATCTTTAATGCATGCACTAATTAGTCTCCAATTTTTTCTCCAAAAAAAAGAAAGGCTCAATTTTATATTGAATGAGAGATTGATCTTTTACTATAGATTGTATCCCTTACTTCTCAAAACTCACTTTTTAGAAATTAACCCTTAAGGAATCTTCTATTTCACGTTTTGAAAAATTTTTGAGGTTAGTAACATACTTTTCAATGAGATTTAGACGGATTTGTGGCAAAGCATAAATTGCCAAATCTCTTTAAAGTGTATTTAGGCCTTAATCCAATGCTCCGAAAAGGCTATTTAATGGGATATACCCATTTGTTTAAAGGGGTGGTTATGTTATTGTTATTATTAATTATTTTATTGTCTCGATCCTCAAGCCAACAATTCGTGAAAATTAAACACGCGTATGAAGCCCAATGGGTAGAAAAGCAGAAAGTGTGAAGCCCAATGGGCAACACAAGATGATATTTTCCAAAAAGCCCGCTGGGCCAGCGCAGTAGCCATTTTGAGACTATCTATAAAACGTTTACTCCTATTTTGACAGAGTTTGACCCTTCTTGGTGTTGAAGACTTCGAAGCTCCGAGCTGCCGGTCGCCGACTACCGTGCCCGGTGAGCGTCCATCCTTCCCTTTTCTATGTCCTCCGTGGTCCTATCTGCTGTTCGATGCAGTTATATCAACCACCATGCTCATTGCCCTTTAAGTATTTGAATGTTGGACTACCCCGTCGACTTCTCTCTCGTTTCTCTTGACTAACCATTGATGTAAAGTCGTCGTTTTATGTTTAGTCATAGTTAAATTCCAGAAATCCCACTAATTAATTGTTATCTGAAGTGGGGTTTTGCCAAAGTTTTTATCTTTATCTCGAACGGTTGAAGATTAAGGCAACTGGGGCAGAAAACGGTGAAGAATCTGGATATCTTATTAAAGATGGAGAAGCATTTAAGGATTGAAAACTTGATCATGTAAATCGATACTTAAACGGATGTCACATTGATTGATAAATGCAGCTTTATGGCCGTGACAAGGGTTTTTTTTGTTTTTGAGGTTTTTGTATCCTAGTTGTTCTATATTTTGTTAAAAAGATCATGTCTGTGTTTTTTTCTTACCACATGTTTCCCCTTGTTCTGTTTATTTTATTTTATTTGATTATACTTTCCATTTGTCAATACTTTAGCTTCAACATGCTCTCTATCACCTGTCTGCAGTGGATATGGATCGGCTCTCAAATGCATTTTCTTTGCTGGAACTGGATGCAACGGATGATAGGGAACACACGACCTCTTTTGCTGCTGAAGGCGAGTATGAGAAAGAGAGGTTTACATTGGCAATGATTTCTGGGAAGTGCCTCAGCTTGCTTTATATTCACTTTGTTTGAAATGTTGGATTTAGACTATGTTTCACTGACTCTTAACAAAGCAAAGATGTAAATTTTCTTTTAGCTTTAATTTCTGCTTCAGCATCAACGTGAGCGGTGCATTTTTTGTTCTGGAAAGACAAGCAATTGGCATGTATCATCCAGTGTACTAAAATGCCACTGGATATCTTTGTTATGCAGCCCAAGGGAAGAAGAAAGATGACAGCTCAGGGGATACAACCACTGTTAATAATGATAAAAATGGTCCACAAAGCTCAGAAGTGCCTTCTGGAGAGTACAAGTTGCCACTTGTGTGGATTGACCTGGAAATGACTGGTGAGTATCTAGTGTTAGGTTATTCATATGATACAAATTCTTTTGCCAAGGAGTTGGTTAATAGAAAATACCTGTAAGTGTTAATGGCTGTTTAAGATAATCCATAATCTAATTGGATGGCATGCCTAGTCATTCACTAAAACAGGGTTTTGATTTGTTGTCTGAATCATCTGATATCATCTGTGCCTGCGATAGTATTTCTATCACATTGTAAACTTTTCTCTTTGATTTGAAATATCACTAAATCAGACCATATAAGTGCAGAAGTCAACTTTCTTTTTCAACTTGCTGCTGAAGGAAAACCACTTGATTTTTTTTAGCCCAAAGTTGCTGCTTCCAGTTTCTTACACTTATTAAGACAAAGGCTTTTTTCATCATTTTCCTAGAACCATTAGATAATGAGTTATGAACGTACATAATAAAACTTAGAGCTCCTTTTTGTTCTAGGTTCCTGAGAGCTGTTTGAGTCTTAAGTGTCAATAAGCAACTTTGTGGTCCCTACTGCTGTCAATCAGAGATTCATGTGGTTCATTTGTCCAGGTTTGTTGCTCTTCGACCTTCCTGCTCCACTTATTCCTCCGTCAGTATTATCCTAAATTCCATGGTTACCATTCATGAACAGAAATTTTCATGTACTTCATGAGAGAATGTTCTTCTTGCCTTGTTTTTCATTCTTTTCCGCTGTTAGAGCATTCAGCTAACCTAAACCTCTTTCTCTTTCTCTGGCCATCTACTTGATTGTTCCCTTTTGTTAATTTTTAAGTTTTCTTCTCTAAAAATCCTTTGTTCAAATCCTTTAGTGTATGAATATTTTTCTTCCTTAAATACCTATGTTCTGATTACGAGTCCCCAAAGAATTGTGTCAGCTGTAAAGGAGCATGATTATAGTCGAAATCCAAACATGAATTCATAAGCATAAAATTCACAAGTGAATTGATTAGAATTTGGGAAAGATGGGTTCTTTTTGTGTTGTCATCAACTTGGTAGTGCTTCAGAACTAAACTTGCTTAGTTTATCCCCTAGGAATGTATAGTCCAATGAAAGTTTCTATGTGGTGCTATCTTCAATGGGATTTGCCCATTAGTTATTATCTGGCATTTGAGACTGGTTATCAACGTGGTTGGGCCTAGATTCCTTGGTTTTTCTTGCTTCTGTAGTTCTTTTGATCACGATGCTTATGTTTTGTTTGTTTTCTTAAATTGCTTTATTTCCTCATCTCTCTACATCCAGAAAAAATGCGTTGACATTAGTAAGTGGGACATTGTGGACCATGTTAATTAGCTTTGTCAGCATGAATTATGTCCAAAAGAACACATGCAAGCCTAGAGTGGGAGAGAGCTGAATTCAGGAAAATTCTAAGAAAAGTTTTAATCCTTCCTGGAAGAAATGTCTTCAATTTGTTGGTCGAAATTGTACTAGTACTTGGCTTTGAATTGTTGTGGTATGTTATGCCTTTAGGAATTGTACCTCAATGAATTAATCGGTATGTGAAGACTAGTTGGGAAAATGTAATTGCTGAATGCTCCTAGCTAAACCACGTAAGCACATCCATCACTAGGTACTTAAACAAATGGAGGGTGAGGCCCCTTGTTGGGCGCTCTTTCTCAAGCATGAGACTAAAGAGAGAGACTAGGTTGTATCTTTGCTGTTATATGAAACCTTTTTGTGAGCCAAGTACTAGTACTTGGCTTTGAATTGTTGTGGTATGTTATGCCTTTAGGAATTGTACCTCAATGAATTAATCGGTATGTGAAGACTAGTTGGGAAAATGTAATTGCTGAATGCTCCTAGCTAAACCACGTAAGCACATCCATCACTAGGTACTTAAACAAATGGAGGGTGAGGCCCCTTGTTGGGCGCTCTTTCTCAAGCATGAGACTAAAGAGAGAGACTAGGTTGTATCTTTGCTGTTATATGAAACCTTTTTGTTGGTCCACTTGGCCATAGTCATCTGTGAGCTTGAGAGCAAATATGCTCAGTCATCATTCCATATCTCTAGGTGGCCCTATGGGTTTAGAATAAGAAGAAAAATTCAACCAGGGAAAATTGCTACTGTTTGCTGAAATCGTGTTTTCAATCCCCATCTTTGTAATCTTGATCATTTGGGCATTTAGTTATGAGTTATGGACTACTGTTTGAAATCTGAAGGAAGGATTAGTTGTTGCATTCATGAATCTGTACTTGGCAGACGCTATAAAACTAATTTGACTGATTGCCTACCACGTTTCGTATGCTTTAAATATTCTTTTAGAAAATAATATCCCCATAGCTGACCCATTCTTTGTTACTTATGTAGGTTTGAACATTGAAATTGACAGAATCTTGGAGATTGCTTGTGTAATTACAGACGGTAGTTTGACCAATTCAATTGAGGTAATCTCAATCTCACTCTTTCAGTTGATCTCTATGTCATTCCATCCAGTTAACCTTTTTTATTATTTTTTTGTCAATTACCTATAGGGTCCTCATTTGGTCATTCATCAAGAGAACGACTGCCTGGATAGAATGGGAGAATGGTGTCAACAACATCATGCAGCCAGTGGTAATCAGCTTGCCATGTGTCTTTCTTTTCCATTGTCCTTCCATTGTTTCATAACCACACGAGTGGCCTGTAAATACTAATTGCCTTTTCTGGTATCTTATGGTTAGTAGTGAAATTTAACTAGTTATTCTGTGATGAAGGTTTGACTGACAAGGTGCTAATCAGTACCATCACCGAATGCGAAGCTGAAAAGCAGGTATTAAGGCTTCAGTATCCCCTTCACCATTGCACAACATTGTAAAGCCTTTTGTCTCTCAGACTAATGTGATAGTTCCGTGTTCCTTTGTGCAGGTTGTTGAATTTGTCAAAAAAAATGTGGGCACATATACGCCTCTTCTTGCAGGAAATTCAGTTTATATGGACTTTTTGTTTTTGAAGGTATGACAAAGTATTTTTATGTGCTTGTATTTGAGTTTGAATGAGATTACACATGGATATGTGATGGATATGGCACAATTGCATTATTCTGGTGCAAGTATCATACACAGTCCTATAGGCCTTGCATTTATCTTGTCCAACACGAGTATTTTGCTAGACAATGTGCAATACAGCTATCAAACACCTTTTATATTTATGCATACAGACGTACATATACACACACACACGCATCAGTGTTTAGGTTTACAGTGTTTATGGTGAGAATGTTAGAATTCCAGATGAAATATTTAGGATTTAGATGCTTTTTTTTAGTGCTTCTTCAGACATGTGGTGCATGCCCGTAGTTGAGATTTGTTGCTAGAAATGCTGACAGGCATCCACTCCCGTAATATGGATGAACTCATTTTTGATAACCCTTCATTTGGTGGTTTGTTTGCTAAATGCTTTCATGTTCTAATACAAAGTTTCCTTTGGCAGAAATATATGCCGGAATTGGCTAGTCTTTTCTCTCATGTACTTGTAGACGTCAGCAGCGTCAAGGCACTATGTCTCCGTTGGTATCCAAGAGGTGATAGTTTTAACACTGCTTTTAAGTTCACAAAGCGTGTTAAATTTCTTTCAGTACTACTGTTTCAACAATTTTGACTAGCCTGTGCATCAGAATGTATGTTTGGCCACTGCATCTAAAACAGAACCAGAAGTTGATATAATAAAATGGATTCATTCAGAACGGTCCTTTTCCATTGTCTTGTGGCACTGCTATTTTGTTGAGATCCTGAATTTGGTGCACTCAACTCATGTCTGGGCCTTTTTTTTTTTAAATTTAATTGTGTCTACTAGATAACAAGAAGGCTCCTCAAAAAGAAAACAAGCACAGAGCTATGGATGACATCAAAGAAAGTATAGCAGAACTTAAGTACTACAAGGAAAACATATTCAAGGCATCCAAGTCTAGGAAGTGATGAGGGCAAGATAGCAGCTTGTGGCTCCAGTGGTTTCTTTTTGAATACAAGCAATTGCAGCGGTGTTACATGTCACGACTCTTGGCGTGGTCTGAACGTAAAGTGGATGGTGTGTTAGTTCATGCAGAATAGTAAACACGATTTCATTTGAATGTAAAGTGGATGGTGGATTAGTTCATGCTGTGTACCTTTGGTAATCGATGCCTGGTGTGTGTGGTTAATCAAACATCGGTAGCAAATAGAATATAAGCTCTGCTAGACATTCTTGGGTATCGTTTACTCGAAAACGAGCTGGAGAAACCAACAAACCAACATGTAAGAATTGAAGAAATCAACAGACCTTTTTATTTTTTTTGGGAGGAGCCGTTGCATTCTTGGGTATCGTTTACTTGGAGGGGCTCCTCAAAAAAGGATAACAAACCAAGTGGCATTAAAACAAGCATTTCAAGAATTAACAAGGCTTGTTGGAGGTGATGCTCAAATATACAGTCTAAAAGTGTTATTAACCCAAAATTATATTCATACACCCTTTTAATGTCTTGCGCAGCAAAAGCATTTCTAATGTCACTTCCGCTGTATCAATTTCTAAATCTAGTGTTACATCAACTATTATCAATGTTGGGGTAATGCAAGCTATAGTAGTATTTTCATTGAGTTTATTGGCCTAAAATAACAAAAAGCCAAATTGTTTGCCCCCAAGGACGATATTATTTTTGTACTCACAAACTGCATGATATTGATACTTCATCTCTCCCAGACATTTTTCCGGGACAGAGGTTTGTCTTTGTGCTACCACTTTACATTTTATTCGCTGACCAGAAAATAAGGGGAAAAAAAACATCGATGGCTGCTGTAAGATATTTTTTCCCCCACAATAATTCTCCATGTAAAATATTTTATCTTGTTCTCCTGCTCCAGCTTAGCCTATTATTTAGCAACCAGTAATAAATGAAGTTGACGAATTGAAGATTATTCATCTACCAGTATGTAAAACAACAAATACCACTACATATGCAACCTGGAAATCTTACACAGAGACAAAGATAGACCCAATCTCAACAACCTCTGAGAAAGAAAGGGAGGAGCGAGGGAAAGTAGGATCGGGAAGAAGGAAGGGGAAGTCAGATTAAATACATAGAAAACATGTTGTTAGAGGGAATACTGTTGGCTTAGAAAACATTCTTGTACGAGCTGGCTTTCCTTTCTTGAGCAAGCTCAACTCAAACTTAAGCACTAATATATTATAAGAGCTTAGTCATTTGAATACGTTACCGGGAATCGTCCTTTTATTTATGTATATATGAGTACAATAAAATGTCTATAAATTAATAACATTGAGACCATAAAAATTTTATTAATTTAAAGAGATATTAATTAATTTATAAATTTATCGAAGGTATTTACAACTCAAAGAAACACTAATTTAATCAACTAAAGTTCTATTCTATTTTATAAAATATGAATTATTCTATTAATACAAAGAGGCTAAAAGTTTAGAGAATATAAAGCAATCTATATCTATTTGATTTGCAAATATAATTTAATTCTATTAATATTTTCCATATATGTACGTAATTGATGCCATTTTTCTGAGATAAAAAAGATTTAGAAATACTGCATGATAGATATATACTCCATTTTATTAAATGCATACAATGAATCAGATTAACAATATTATGTATATAAATGATAAGAAAGTCTTCTTATAATAAACAAACGCAAAGTCTTCCTACGTGTCTCATTCTTAAACAATGACTTCCCATCTAAAAATATTCATAAATCAACCATGATTGATCAAATTATAAATCGTATAGTAAAGAACATCCCAGCTTAGCTTATTATTTAGCAAGTAATAAATGTCAAAAAGTGAGACACTAAGGAGAAAGAATTGAAGATTAATCATCAAGCAGGAAGTCAAACAACAAATACTACTACATAAATGACTTCGAAATCTTATACAAAGAGAAGGAAAGACCCAATCTCAATTGCCTCAGATAAAGAAGGGGGGAGTGGGTGGCCAAGAAGAAATGAGGGGAAGTCTGATTACAATACATAAACAACGTGCACTAGTTTTGGCTTAACATTAGCATTGATTGGAAGCAAGCAACAAGTATCAACTAGCGGGATGAGGATTGAATAATATCAAATCCAAATCCATTGTCCTTAATGAGGCACCAATCCCTAATGCACTTCTTACTCCCGCACTCCTTACACACATAGGTTATAGTGGTTCCGGGGCAAGGCTTCCCGTGACTGCAGAACAATTATAACCATAACTCTAGCAAGATCAAGCAAACAAGAACCATTCCTCTCAAGCAGAAAAGAACCATTAAAATCAACCTAGAGGAATTGCTACTTCATCCTTTGGAAAAAAAAATACAAAAAAAAAAGAAAGAAAGAAAAATAAAGGGAGAGAGAAGCGTTTATTTTCACCTGGCAAATTTCTCATTTATAGTCGTCCAGAGCCTGTAATACACCAAAAATATTTGATATTATTAGAAAAAGAAACTGTTGTAATGTATATCAAAGCAAAATGTAAACAAAAATTCATAAATTCTTGAAAATCAAAGCAAAAATCTCCTTACCGCCGCCCACCAATATAAAGTCCATAAGACCCCCAAAAGGAAATGCCAAAACAAACCACTTCGGTGAGTAAACCGCGGGGAGACATCTGCAAAGCAAAGAAAACTAGTTTTTTTTCCTAGAAAAATTTAAAAAAATAAGTGAGAAAGGAAAATCTGTGGAGATCACCACGACATCGAACGACACTATTAACAAAAGGATTGGCAGCAAAAGAAAGCTCAGATCTCAACAAAAAATTCTAGGGTTTAGGAGAGTTGCAATTTTTTGTGGACAAATAAAAGTTTCGAAGGGATAAATAAATTATAAACGAAAAAAAGGGAGCGGGGGTGTCATGAAGTGAAGTTGCATTTAGCATAGAGAAGTTGAAGGCATAAAATCACAAAGAAGAAGGTGTGGTAATAGAAGAAGAAAAGGGCAAACATGGCGTGGTTATTTCCAAATTATATTACACGATGATGGTCCCCACTCTGCAGTTTTATTAAATTTTTTTTTAGTTTTTTAATTTTGGGAATAAAAGCCTTTTATGATTTATTCTTTTCATAAAAGCTGATGCCCGACCACATGAATGCTTCGTAGTTCGTACAGTATAAAAATACCCTAAAAATACACATGGTACAATATTACGCATTAAATACACATGGTATTACATAAGAATGAGGAGTTTTGGTCAAAACTTAAATTTGAATTTCAAATGGAAGGGTGGGCTGTTTTGAAAATGTGATAGGGTTGGAAGTACAATTAAAGCATTGAGTACAAGTAATCAAAGAAGTTAATTTGATTTTGCTATAATTATTTAAATGTCCTTTCAAACATTCAAAACTACGGGGAAGTTTGGTATGCGACAGTGTTCGATGTCAAGTGAAACATTGGGCATCCTACTTACACTAAAAAAAAAAAAAAAAAAAGTGAAATATTGGGTACAATTGAATTCAACTTGTGTTTTAGTAAAATTACATAAAAACCCTTTTAATCATTTAATTCAATTAATTGCAAAATTATGATATATGGATGTTAACACACAACTAATGCCAATTAGTGGAGAAGTTTGGTTTCTTGGCCTTTACCATGTAACCCTCATCTATTCAAACTTCATTTCATTTATTTAAAACTTTGTTCCAATACAATCATGCAGTATATTGAATTCAGATCTTGTTGCATCAACTAACCCTCTTCCCCAATTTGCAACAGATTTCTTAATAGGCATGTTTTCCTTAGTCAATTCACTTCTTGGTTGTAAGAAATTCGTAATCTTGCAGATTATATATGTGATAATTTTTCATTGTTTTAATTCAATTGTCCATGTTATGCAGACTTGATAAGAGGGAAATTACATTTGCTAATTGCCATTTGTGGTCTAAAGTGAGTTTATCATGATAATTTTTTTCATTTACAGATTGCATCTATTTTTTTTGTTGTTTTTATCAATAGTTATGGTAGTTTTCAAACGTTTGCTACTGTATTAGTGATTCTATTTGGGCAATTTTTTTCGCTTCATTTGGTTTATCAATAGGTTTAACTATCTACTTCAAACTATTTGACTGTAAATCTAAAGTACGTACTTCATTACTTTTAATTGTCTTATTCAATTGAGTGGATTAAGATTCCTTAGTACATTTTTTGAGATAATTATTCATCTAAATATGCAGGTTAGTTGTTGTATATCTTTCCAACTAGCTAAAAAACTAATTTTTCGTGATTGTAATCTCCCAATGATCGAGAAGGAAATGCTTTGCTATATCTCATAAATCATAACTGGATGATTAGTCAATGTGGATGCCTCATGACAATCCAAATGTCTTTGAAGTCAATATAAATTCAAGAACTTGGCTTGCAAGGATCGAAATTCGAGTAGCAATGATTTCTTCAAGTATGCTAATTGTTCAAATCTCATTTATATATGACAAAATAGTGCAGTGGATTGTCCTCATTATCAAGATCAATTTTAAACCAGACATCAAATTTTAATATCCCTAGACTGCATGAACATATATAAGTATGTATTTTAGTTTACTACGTTGAATGTAAAGTGGTTGAACATATCTTATGATTATGTTTCATTACATATTATATTTTTTGACTCAATATGTAACTTATGATTTTTCTATTTCATATCACACAATAAATGTTAGTTCCTATATTACAAATAGAGGTGACAAAATGGGCGGGATTTGTTTGTGTTTGTGATAGGATCGAGTAATATGGGTTTGAGCCTGACTTTGTACATAATGTTGAGTGTGTTTTGATAGTAGATTATTTGGAATAATTTTAAAAAATATATATTATAGCATATTTTTTATGTGATGTATGTGAGATAAAAGAGTGTTTGAAAAATGTGTTGATCATAAAAAAATAAAAATTTGTAAATAATTTATTATTCAAACAAATTTATTATATATTTTATAAAACACTTTGAAGTTTATTATAGTGCTAAAAAAAGTGGGGCACGTGATTTGTGAATCGTACCTAGGGCCAAATCCTAGCTCCAGCTGATTATTGTTTATGCCCGAGAGCAGCACTATTTTTGTACAAACACAACATGCAACTTCATGGCTATTGCTTTAGTGACTAGCTCTGGCTGCCTAGACTATTGCTTTACCAATGTACCATATGACATGGATCGCACTCTATCCATGTGTGACCATACCCGTCCGTCCTTGACCAGTCAATCATGCACAACTGTACATAGTATCCCAATAAAAAAATCAAGTCCGTTAATAGACCCACACTTCAATTCCTCAAGCAAGTGACCATGGCTTGCCTAAAGCATGAAGGCTATACCAAACGTTACTAGAAAGATGTAGCAAGCCTTAAAAACTTTCGGAACGTTTTAGATTGTTAGAATGATTTAGAGTTTTGTATATAAGAGTTGTCTTATGTAGACGTTTCTAGATACTAAATATCGAAACACTTTGTGTAGAATTCTCTAGAAACTTGTATAACTTTCATGGCTTGCCTATAAATAAGTCAAGTCCTCCCCATTTGTAATCATTTTATACAAGTGTTCATAAGTGCAATACAACCTTTTTTAGCCTCCTACATTTTTCTTTTTTGCTCATTACTTTAACTTCTATACATTTTCGCGCACTTAGGCGCGAGGCTAAACTAACAAACCATTCATAGGCTAAGATTTAAACAATCGCTAATTTATTATGGCAAATTTAGGTGTTTTTCATGTGAAAATATACATGCAAATTTGGGGTTGCAATACGATTTTTTTAAAAAATATAATATATATGCAAAACTAGGAGTAAAAACGTATAAGCGAATACACTCCCTCGTTTTGCTAAACTTATTCATTTCTTAAGAAACAAAATATCAAAAATATTATTGATATATTCCAACTCATGATATTCTATTTTTATTTTGTATTTCTCCAAATTTTTCGTGGGCTAATTTCAACTCAAGAAAAATTTTAAAGATAGTTGGAGGATCCCATTTTAAGTCTGACAACTCGACACCCTATTAGTTGGGATTACAAACCAGTGCAGTCCTACTTCTTCCCTTGCTAATTGCCACTCATTTGCAGTACATCATCTCTATCATTTTTCATCTTTTTTTTTTTTTGTTTCTACTCCATTCATCATCTCCACAGCCATTTTTTTCTCCAAGCCATAGCTTCTATTTCCATCAGAGCTTCAAAAATCTTGGCGAAAATTTTTTTTCAAAACAAAAACTCATTCCTTATCTCCAAAGCCCGGTTTTCAAACTCTGGACCTGCTGATCCAGTTGAGAACATCAAGAGTTGGTTAGATAAAAATGTAGCAACTGTGAGACTGTGAGGACTCGAAAATTTTCTTATTTTTATAGAATATTACCGGGTTATTTAAATAATTATTCACTCATTTTCTCCGAATTATTTATTTCGACCATTTTAAATCCATTTAGATGGAACAACGTCTCTTTAATGTTTTTAAAGCGTTTTGTTGGAAAATTTACTTTCAAAAATTCGTTTAGTTTGGAACAACGAGTGCACGTCTTTCGAGGCTATACTTGAATCGGGAGTGTATTAACATTGGAGAATTAAGAATGATTAATAGTAGATTAAGAAAAGTTAATTGAGAAATTAATACTCGACTCATGTAAGAACTCACAAATTTACCTATTTTAAACTCCTGTTACGAGCTTATTTAATTATTTATTTGGCCAATGGCCCCGAATATTATTTTCTATCCTTATTAGACCTAAATACATGGAATTATAGTTTCATTATATTTTTAAAGTGTCTCGTTTCAAAAATTATTTTCTTGGAAGCTTGTTTAGCGAAAAAATGAAAACGCGTTAGGAAATTTTATCCGATTGAGAGTACAATAGGCTTGGAATATTCAAGACTTGTACAATGGTTCTAAAATAGGAAATTTTATATTTAAGTATTCAAGTGATAGTTAGTAGTACAATCGTTATAAGAATTTCTCGAAAGTTTCGCGTTATAGCGTTCAAATTGGGGATACGCGTTTTCACACGCGCGATTTTAATTGAAGGACTTTAGACCCTTATTTCGGGACAATTAAGAGTGAATATTATCTACATGAATAAAAATGCATTAGAGGTTTAGTGCACTAGTGCAACAAACGCGAGAGAAAATCGAGTCCAAACGCATCCTAATTGCACTATTTTCAAGTTGACTTTGAGATGGATTTTGCACCACACAATGAATCTTCCTTAGGAAGCCACAATTGAACCAACACTTTCTCTCTCCTCACTTCATTTGGCCGTGCAACAAGAAGGGAGAAGAACTCTCCATTGTTCTTCATTTTTCATCTTCAATCCATGCACCAAATTTCATCCAAATCACACCAAACTTGGAGACCACTTAGCAAATCACTTGGAGATTATATCTAGCTAAGAAAGAGGGGAGCTTTCACGGTTTCTTGGAGCTTCAAGAGGGCTGAAAAATTCTGATCTTGCACACCAAAAGAGTAGGTAATGATCAACCCATGGATTCTTATCTTTTGGAGGTTATATAGCAAGATTAAGCTCATGCATGCACATAGTTAGTTGTTTATGGTGTAAGATGAAATGGGTGGGCTCTATGAACTCCCACCTTTGTGATGAGGACTGATTTTGGGTTGATGATATTTATAATGTTGGATTAGTGTTTAAAATGTTGGATTATTGGTGCATAATTAGTGGAAACTTCAAGGAGAGAAAAAGGCCAAATCTGACCATTTTGCCCCTGACTTGTTCGGCCACTTTAATGCAATATTTTGAAGTTCTAATGGCTTGAACCTGATGTTTATATGTTGTATTAGATGTGTAAAAATTTTCATTGGAAAACATTAACGTTTGGTTGGGCAAATGAATTTATTTGTGAACTAGTCAAGCTGGAAAACTGTTTTCGGATAACCCTGACCAGCGGTAGCATTTCGACCATAACTTTGTCCTCCGACGTCGAAATCGAGTGCCGTTGGTGTAATTTGAAACTAGACATCCATACCTTTCCAACGGTATAAAATACATATTCTGATTCCATGTGTAAGAGCCGAACCATTCGTTTTAAGATAGCTGTCCTGTTTCCCTGTTCTGCTGGAATGATTTGTAGAGGCAGCAACTTGAGGCTCAATTTCGATCTGGTTGTTTGCCAAATTTCAGAATGTTTCCTTCTGTGAATTTTTAACCCTATGAATGTATTTTCCAACGCCATAAACCATGCTCAATTCCGAGTTAGGTCGACTGAGTTGTGATCAAAACAAGAACACTGCTCTGTTTTGGAAAAACCTAGTTTTGGACAGATTTGAGATGAGACTTGTTGTGGTCTTACTAAATGAAATTCTTGGTGTTAAACACCTACCAAATGTACCATGAATGTTCCTTAGACTTTCCTTTCACATATGAACCATGATTGGAGGATTTTCTTAGCCAAACGATTGGATTTGGAAAGAAAAGGATTAAAGGCAGATTGCCTTAAGAATTTTTCCAAACTTTAGTTGGTTCGTTGACTACCTTCCCGAAGGTATTTTTCTGTGAAACTTGATAGAGAGATACCCTTCATATAAGAGTAAAATACTGCCAATTTTGGTACCAATTCAAGTTCGTTTCGATACCTAACTAAACTTCCAATGTTGGAAGTTCAAATCTGGAAATTCTTCTCCAGTCTTGAATTTTTCCCAACTTTGAGCTACCGTATCTCGATACTCGAAACTCCGATTCCTGATCCGCTTGCTCTACTATAAACCTCACTTGCAACTCTAATTGAGTTACAAATTTCAAAGGCCGGTTCGCAACGTGTGAATTTTTCCGAATTTTTAAAGTTGGCCAAAATCCAACTTAATTCTGCCTTGTGAACCGAGTCAGTACCTTCAAGCTCATTTTTGAGTACTTTTCACTTCGATTCATGGAAAAGTGTCTTCTAGGAACTTGTAGTACTTTTAAGAAGTTTCCAACGGTATAAAGTTTTCCAATTCTCGACTTATGTCGAGTGAGTTACGATTTTTCAAAAATTCATAACAAAACTGAAATTTTCCAACTTTCAAGGAAATAGAGTTTTTCAAGAACTCTTTATTCTTTTGATATTATCTAAACGTTTTATCCCCGATTTTCTAGATAAAGACTTAAATACTTTTGAACGTTATCGAACACCACTCGAACCTCGATTTACGAGTAATTGAGGTTAATTTTCACGAAATTTCCTAGATTAATACTAGTGAACGAATTATTCCTCGATAATTGGGATATGAATGATAATTCACTATTATTTGCTCAGGCGCACACGAGGACCTTTAAGAGGATCCCACGGTGGACGTTTGAACTTTCCTTGACCTTACTTACACCTAATACTTGGTGAGTGTCAGGTGTATGTAAACTTGTTACATGTTTAATTGTTATTAATGATTGGAAATCTTGAAAGTGGAGTCGAGTGTGTACTTTACCACACCCGTTCTCATTAGAAATGATATTTTAATGATTGAAATGTATTGAATGAATGATTGAAATGTATTGAATGAATGAATGAAATGCAATAGTATGCTATAGCTGCATACGTCGTTGGAGTGAATCTCCTCGACACACAAGTGCACATGGGGACGCCCAAATCTCATTGGCCGACCTTGGACTCGAGCCGGCATGGGCTTGGTCGGGAACCTTTGCGAGCCATGAGATATATAAGTTTGACCTAATGAGAGGTCTTGCTTGGCATACTCGAGTAGTATCGCCACAAACAAATGACAGGCGGGCCCGATACAGGGGTATGTAAGGTGAAAGGGAACAGGTTAAGTGGAGTTCTACGGACTAAACCTACCCAATTGACGGAGTGTCAATTCGTGGAGGTTATTGAATGTGCAAGTGGAATATAGCTCTTGAGAGCTCCAGTATCCTTGAATTGTTTCTGGTTATATTTCCAGTAAATTGTTAATTACTAAAATATGATTGCTTGACTTGTAAATTGAGTTTGTTATTTGAGCAATGTGCTTGCATCTGTGTTCTTGGCCTCACGAGCGTTTTGCTCACCCTATAGATTTATTTTCCTTAACAGGTCTGGACAGGGAATGAACTTGGAGAAACCTCTTTTCGTATTTTGGCTTCGGGGTTCAAGTATAATTTGGCTTGACCCCTTTATGGTTGTACTTTTGAAAGTTTAATGTATCATTCGGATATATGTGAGGTATATTTTGGGATTTACGATGTATTATGAACACCCGACGTGTGGATTGGATAATGGATGGATCTTGTTAAGCTTGAACGCTTCCGCACTAGATGTATTTATAATATTTGGTTTGGATATGTAGTACCGCTATAAGCTTGAATGTATTTTTGCTTGAGTCCTGGCGAGAGTTGGGCAGGCATCCCGCAGATACCCTTTGGTTCGCCTTAGGGAGAAGTGGGGCGTCACAGAGACATGAAAGGACGATCAACTTGGGAGCAGGTTATGTAGGTATTTTAGGGGGGCATTTTGGAACCGGAGCTGTTATGGTGCTCAAAGAAAGCTTTAAATCTCTTCAGAGTGTGATGAAAGACCTTCTTATCATAAAAAAATATGAACTCATTAAGGAGGGCTGGGACTTTGAAAGGGCTAAGCACATGGTTGTAAGCCATGAGAAACTGCAGCAGAAAGAAAATGAAACCACTGAGGTTAAAAAAGAGGTTGAGAAAAAAGGAAAGAAGGAAGAAAAGAATGAAGACAAGAAAGTTGAAGAGGGTGAGGAGAAAGATAAGGAGAATGACCCAAATTGGTTAGAGAAGGAGGATGACCCAAAGAATTACAATTTTTTAAAGTTTGATTAATGTCTGCTTTACCTCAACTAGTAGAGCTTTTGTTAGTTGTCTTGATGGATCACGTGTTCATTTTCCCCAGTCTTTTGTGCCGGCTGTGGAGTTGATTGTCTGCTGTTGCTACTGTTCTCATTTTGGATTTTGTCACCTTATATTCCGATTATGCCCTTTTTGTCCTAGTTTCTTTGTAATTAATATCTTAATTTTATACTTTGTGGTCTTTAGCCTGTCATCTCTATTTACTATTGTTTCTTTGCTTTTGTTTGTTAGGCCTGCAGTTGCTACCTTCAATTCTGTGACGACCCCACTTCTCCCAAGGGCGAACCCGAGGGTATTAGCGGGCCGCCTGCCTAACTCGCGCCAGAACTCGAAACTTAAAGCAATAACACGAGATAAACCGAAAGAGCACTATATACACAATATATACAATCCCAAAAGTGTTCTAATCATCCCATTACATCCTTATGAATATAACCAAAACCAAAGAGTAGACCCTAAGGAGGGTCCTTATACAAAACACCAAAACTAAAACAAACATCCTAATTGTCCAACTATTACATGCAAATCTAACTATACTAGTGTATGTGTCAAAAGTCCCCGCGTCGGCCCCTGCTAAGGAAAACAAAAGAAAAGGGGTAAACTATATGTTTAGTAAGTAAACAGGGGTAAAAGCGTAAATCTCACATATGTAAAAGTAAAGCAAAAGCAGAAAAATAACATCACATAATAAGGATACGGGTGGCTCCAAAGCCAATTCATGTGTCATGTATAATCTCCTGCCGACACTCCGTCGACCACAAATAATGGTCCGAAGAACTCCACTTATTCTCCCACCGTACCCCTTATCACCCTCTCTGGCCAGACACCTCACAAACTTGCTCGAGCGAACGAAATTGAGTTTGGTTCACAAGCTCGGGTCACAAACTTGGTCCACATTCTCGGTGAACCAGATTCACAAACTTGGTGACCTCAATCCAAGTTGGACTGATTTCGACCAAGCTCTAACCGGCTCGAATAGATCATCTAGGTATTGAGATCGGGCCCCAAACTCACAAACTTCACAAAATTATTCAAAAGTCACCCCGAGCCACAAGTTCAAGGGTTTAGTTCCAAAATTTCTCATATACACAAGCCATGTACAAATATGTACGCAAGTTAAGGTTTAGGTCGAGTGCGATAAAGTACACCCTCGCCTAGGTACCCTCTTCATACATATCGAAATACATAATCAACTAACACACAAGAGCGGCCTGAATACTTACTCAACGAACAAAAGAGCAAAAGTACGAAATTCGTGCCGCGAGGTGTAGCTAGTAGGCCCTACCGGCTCCTCCTAACTCACCAATGTCTGAAATAGAAGATTGTGTCACAATATATCACAAACGGCTACTAACATACTTAAAACAAGTAAAACGGTAAAATCGGCACATACGAGTGCGGAAACGGCATACGGATTCGGAAATGGTAATCTAATCGCTTTGCCGTCAAAGCTGTTTTGAATACAATTGAAGCTACGAGTGTTGGATCAAGGTACATGAGATACCGTTGCGAAGCTAAGAGGAAGGGCTAAAATTTTTATGAAGACAACTAAGTCCGGATCTGAACAGAAATAGGTCGAAAGTATGGAAAATCGTTCCAGAAATTCGCACTTTAGAGTGACGGGGACAGGGTATGTTTGCTGGACCATAACTCCCAACTCACAAATCCAAATCAGGAAATTCTAAAGGCATTAGAAAGCTGGGACATAAGGCTAAAACTTTGATGTTTTGGCCAAGACCTGAATCCACTCAGAACAGAACGAAAATTGAGTGCCAAAGTACCCGTCAGAACTGTCCAGATTCAAAGGCAGTTCTGACGATCGATCTTGTTTTGGTCATAACGGGAGATACGGAACTCGGATTTCAACGCAATTTATACCGTTTCGAAACTAAAAAAAATATCTACATTTCTTATCGTCAGATCGTACGTTATCAAAACGGAAAAAAAATCACGGTCAGAAGCTAACTCAAAACGCAACAGAATCTGATGTTCAAAATAGGCCTGAGTGTTTTGTCTATAACTCAGGATACACTAATCCGATTGACCTGAAATTTGACAGGCATATTCAGGAATTAAGAGGCTACAACTTTCATGTTTTGAGGAACTTCTGAATCCGTACATGACATCAAGAAAAAATGAAGCCAAAGTTCGGATGCTGAACTGCCCTGGTTTTCCAGATTTGCCGGTTTTGCGCGCCGCAACCGTACAGTCCGTTCTATGATTCTTATACCAACTTTTCCAACCACTTTGATACCCAACAACCATACGTATATCAGCCCATTAGTGGTCCGAAATTCTCTCCTTATTTTACCACAAAATTACCAAACACTAACCAAAATCCCTATCCTCACTTCATTCGCACTAATGAGCTTGCTCTAACATCCAACTAACCAAACCCCAACTCACTAGGCATTAGCCAAGCTAAACTATCCTAATGGAGTCTAGGGTTTCATGAACCAAATCTGATTTTACCAAAATCTAACCATACAAGAACAATCAATACATCACAAATCCCATCTACAAATCAATTTCTCAATCAAAACAACTAAGGAAAACATTAAAGCAAGAAGCCCTAATTTTTTTTCCTTTTGACTGAATTTCCAACAGCAACAAAACACTAAAATTAACCATAAAACTTCAATATAAACATCAAATCCACCATACAAATCCATAATCACAACAAAATACATCAATTCCATAGCTTAAAGATTAACAACCCCAAAATTTATCTTTCAAAGAAGATGGCATACCTTCAAATGAGTTTGGTAGATGATCAAACTTCAACAATCAAGCTCCTAAGTTGTTCCCTCAAGCTTCAAAAGCAAGATGAAAGGCTAGAAGATGAAGAATTTGAAGAATTTCTTTCCTCTCTTTGCTCTCTCAATCTCGGCTCTCCTCTCTCTTTTTCTCTCCAAGTCTTGTCTTGTTTGTCTTGTGATTATCTTATAATCCTAAGGTAATAAATAGTCAAAGACAATAGGAGATATTTTTAGGCTAACCAATCACATAAAAATGCTTTATTTGCCTTTTAAACCCTTGCACTTCAACCTAGCTTTTATTCTACTCTTGTCCTCAAACATTTGATAATCTTTCAATTAACTCCATAGGTCATAACTTAATCTAGTTTAAAACATGTAATCACGCTTAATTACTTCACTAATCACTTTCCTATCTTAATCACCTATACTCAAACATACTTTTTCCATAATAAAAACAATCAAACAACAACTTTTATAACTTTGGCAAAATTAGGATTTTTAAACCCCACTTAAGCTTTCTAATAAATTGTAACACTAGAGGTTTGCTAATCTAGAGTTTGCTAACCATTTCAAACTTGCTAAACCTTTGTAACCTAAAACGAATCCTAAACTTACATATGCCAAAACACACACTAGAACACCGACTATAAATTATAGCTCGAACCTACGAATAATAATACATAAACTAGGGTTTTCAATCTTAACCAAGATTAGGGTTTTCTCCTTAGCCCTAAAACCCTACTTTCACCACACCGAATAATAAATAACCCTAATATCAACTTACGAACTGACTGGGGCCTCACAAATTCCCTGATGAACGCACAAATTTTTTGGCTATACAAATCTAGATATATTAGTTGTGTCCATTTTTATATATATTAATTTTCTGCAAAATTATATATGGATAAAAATATTGATTTTCTCAGCAAGATAAATATATGGATGAAAATTTTGTGTGTGTAAAAATATTTGTTTTCTCAACAAAATAAATATATGGGCGGAAATTTCTTGTGTGTCTAATAAATATAAATCAGGATAGTTAATAGTTAATAGTTAATACTCACACATTTAAGTGCACAAAAAGCAACAAGATATATGCCCGACGCAAAAGAGCAGGATTGCTTTCTAAGAAAGATGAAAGAAAAAGTAAAGAAGCAAAGGTGTGGTAAAGAAGGGCCGAACAAAAATTTCCATAACTTCTTAACTCTCTGGGCCCTTTACTTTTTCAGTCAAAGAGACCTCAATGGACCAAACCAGTGTTTTTAAAACCTGATCGGACCGATCGATTTGACCAGTTGAACTGCGAACCGGTCATGACACCGGTCCGGTTGGAAGCTAAAGCCGGAACAGAATAAAAATCGTGAAAATCGGAAAAATCCGGATGAATCGATTGAATCCGGTTTGAGTATTCTTACTCACTTAACTTACCAAACTTACTGACATTCACATTAAAGGCAATAAACTATCAAACCCTAAAGAAACCGCCACTTTTATTCCTCCTCTAAAGTTCCAAACTTTCTTCTTTTGTGAGTTTGTAAAAAACTCTCAATGTTCACTCCTTTCTCTTCTTTCTAGTCTATTATCTTTTTCAATCCAAAGCTCAAACTCCATAACTTACCCACATAAGACGTCAGATGGATCCTAAAGTTTAATTTTCATGCGTAAAGGCCTGGGTGAGTTTTTTTTCTATTTATTTGTCAGTTTCTTCATTTCTTTTGTGGTTTGCATTTTTTTCTTTTTTTTGTCTTTTTTATTTTTGGGAATGGTTGTACCATTTTAACAATGATTCAAAAACAAAATCTTCTTTTGGAGTTACATTTAGTCCTTTTTATTGTTCTGTTAAATTGAGAAAGTGATAACTGGGTAATCACTTTTGATTGTTTTTTGTTTGACAAATTTGAGCAGAAATTTTTCTAATTTTTCTACATTTCATGTGTTGTTTTAGGAATTCTGGTGACATTTTTTTTCTCTATTTGATGTATTCACTTTTTTTGAATTTCTCAAAAAATCCCTGGAATTTTTAGATCTTTTGGTGTTTTTGAATTTTTTTTAACTATTCAAATATCTAATGGATTTAAATTTTGTTTGGAATTTTTGCTAATTCATTCCTTATTTTCCAAATTCCTCGCTTATTTTGTTGTAGTAAACAATACATTAGCTAAGCTAAATTGGTCATGGAGATTTAAAACACTCTATGAATTGGGCCCGAGTTTTTTAAATTTGGATGGGACTTAATTGACAAGACAACTAAGTCCACGGGTAAACAATCAGTATGTGGAAGTACTAAAGGAAACTTGGACTGGCCCAACGCATGCCATGGTGGGCTTGTACATATAAATATTAAAAAAATTAAAAATCAAAGAACCAGTGACCCAAACGGTTGAACCGGAAAAAACCGGAACCAGTCACTCAACCGGGGTCAATCACCGGTCCGAATTTTAAAACATTGGACCAAACCAAGCAATTTCACTGTAGTGGAGTGGTTCATACAGGAAAGAATAGTCAAGTTGTACATAAAAGCAATCTTAGTGGTTGACACAACTCAATTTCTAGAGCAGGAAGGCGTCTACGCTCTTCTGTCCGCAGACATCTATGTTCTTCTGTCCGCTTATCATTATGCTCCTCACATTATCTTCTTTAGCAGCATCGGTGCCCTGAGTCCCTGGTAGGTTCAATATCAAAGTTCACCACCCTTAACTGTCTGGTGCACAGCTGAAAAATCAAGATCCCCTAACCCCAAGTTCCTGGCTTTTTTGAAGGCCTGCATGTCAAATGATAAAGCGTCCATCTAAACAACATAATTATATCTGGATTGAAAATCTTATTTGAACACGTAGTCAAATGCTTCACTTGGCAAACTCCACAATGTGGATTCTATAGTTCACATTATCTGCTTCAATACTAAGGTTTTTCCTACAGCAATCTAACATATCTAACTTCAAAGCCATAACGAACAGAAAAATGAAAAAAGGAACAAAAATGTAAATTCATTTGTTAACTGAGTCACTGAGGTGAAGAATGCCTTACCTCGTTAGCTGCAGCTGCAACTGGCATTGAAATTGCATTTTCATCTCCAAGGGCAAGAGCCAATCTCATATCCTTCTGCTGATGTTTCAGTGGAAAAGCAGGGGTATAATTATTTTGGAGCATTGTAGGCCCCTTCATCTTGAACATTGGGTTGGCAATTGCTGCAAGGTCCTGATATAAAAAAAAATGGAAAAGTAAGTGGAGAACTAACGGAATGTGAGAAGAATCTGCAGTTAGTTGCCTCACCAAAACATCAAGAAGAGTTTGAGGGTTCAGTCCACTTCTATCGGCCAATTCAAGTCCCTCTGAGAATGCATTCATCATACTGCAAAGTAGCAAGGACCAAAAATCACTGACCAACACTAGTGTTTCTTATGACAACAGCTCCACAAAAGCATCCATTTTTCTAACGTGAAATTTTATGTGCCACTATTTGCCATGCATAATTCCAAACTCAACATGCACACTTGCTTTGACCTATGTAACCCAAACTCAGGTACGGCACTCCCGACAACATAGCTACTCTAGTGCAAAAGGAAGAGTAGGATATGGTAAGGCAGGGAAAAGTGAAGAGTCTGGCTAAGATAGGCTTTGGTAAGTGACTGAAAAGGTAAAGATGAAAATATCGTAATCATGAATTTGCACATCAGACACAACTAAGTATTGTTTTACAGGTTCTTAAGGGCATAAACAGATTGAGAATGGATTTTATTACCACCAAGTTATTCATACTAATGTCCGCTAACATAATAGAAGAGCTGATATATCTCACTAATTGATCTTCATTGAACCTTGGAAAACTGTCTTTCAAATAAAAACAATTAAGCCAGATATAATTATTGCAGTAAGAAAGTCTCATAAAAAGTCATATTACGATTTGTCCAGGATTTAAAACTCAGATTATTACTTATCATCCTACCGCTTCCCAAACCCACTGACACACTAGAGATTTCATATTCGCTTATTAAACATTATATTCAAGTTTGAAATTGGTAAAAAAATCAGGCATGATAGTAACCCATTGTGGTTCAGTCTGACAGTAGACGTCATACTTTACATTAGCTGGAAATTTACAACCAGGGTTGCCACTTATCCATCCTCCTGCTGCCCAATCACATGCCCCTACCCCCCCGTGGTGGGCAAGAAAATAGACTGGATACTAAGACTCCACATAAGGAGATGTTGCAGAAATATGAAAAGGGAAAAGGGAAAGCTCACCAGCAGCTGGAAATAGTATGTTGCACATACAATTTCAGTCATGTTTGATTTAAGTAAAAGAAGTACTTCCAATGTTCTATTTAACTTACCTTTTAAATATAAAGAATGATTTTTGTAATGAATTATTCCCAAGAGCACAACTCAGAAGTGTATAATCTACAAATGGAAGTTAAGTATAAATTACCTGCCCATTATCATGTTGACGACAAGTTTCATTCTTGCTCCATTTCCAACATGCCCTAAAAAGAATGATTTCTTTCCCATGACATTGAAAGCGGGAAGTGCTTCCTCATACAATGCCTGCATTAATATAATTCTTTTATTAGAACTACTACCCGTGGTGTGACCAGAATTTATATCTAAAATCCATCTGTCATAACTTCATCTCTTTCTTTATGGCCTTCGCCTTCTCATAGCTCTAATCACTAAATAAAAATCACAGCATATAGATGAGAACTTGTGATCCAATAATTCAACCAATGATAAAGCAAGATACAAGCATTTTTTTGTACTCAACAAGTTCTTATCAGGGATGGTGCACAATTTGCTACAAGGATGGGAAATAGGAAATGGTGGGAAAGGGAACAGTAAAGACACAAGAAGCACTATTCCTCGGAATAAAGACCTCCTCATTTAGTTTAAAATGCCTCAAAGCTGAATAGTCATCCTTGTATGTTGGCATAAACAGCGTTAAGGGGAGAAGACCTTTTCTACAAATCTTATTTTATCTTGAATAGCTAAAATGAGATACATAACTGGGGAAATTGTACAGTAGATGCATTCTAAATGTATCGAAAACTAATGGAACAAAAATCAAACAAGTGCTGAGGCATCAAAAAATAATAAATCTACCTTCTCCCCAGCAGCAAGGATGACTAATTGACCATCTTCAGCAGGTTTCTTGCTACCTGAAACTGGGGCCTCAAGGAAATGACCTCCCTTTGATGTAATCGCCTGGAAGCAAGGGAAGAGTGCAGATTTTGGTAATTCACCAACAAATATAGTCAAAATTGAAGAATGCAACAAAGGGAGTGCGTGTTTCCTCCACTGACATTTACTATAGCATAACCTTCTAGAGTCACAAATTACACTCCTTTAACAAGACAATAACTGTTACTTCGGTCATCTACTAGGAGTGGTTCTAAGTTCACAGATTTTGACCAGACAAAGAAAGGCCAAAAAATTGATATCCACACCTCACTGATCTTTGAAGACGTGTCAGCATCGACAGTTGACATGTCAATATAACCTTTACCAGTGCAAATATGCTCAAGAACACCATCTTTGTCAAAAACCACCTAAGAATCAATCAATATATGCCATTAGAGATAAAGAGTTCAAGTCTCAACTTGAATAACTTGCTAAATGTTGACTTTTATTCTTTGGACTTACAGAAAGAGCTGCAGCAGGGTCAGACAACATTCCAATGGTATACTTGCATTTCTTCACTACTGCGGCAGGAGTTTCTCCAACAGAAGCTCCATGCTCCACCAATTCATCACACTGCAAGGCATCAGTTAAATATTGAGGAACTAAAAAGGTTTTTGTTGCATTCAACAGCCAAGCATAAACGATTCGTGGGCCACAGGAAGTAAGTTTGTATTGTTTTTCATGGTTTCAAGTAACAAGCAAAAGCCACGATACTGCGTGCCGCATCATAATCAGTTGATTAGCTTAAGATTTCTTTTTTCTGGAAGGTCCATAGTCGCTCTTTTGATATTCAATGCTACAAGTTTGGTTGGAAATCATACCAATGAAACAAACATAGACGAGTGTTACGATAATTAAACCAAGTGAGCCACTTTCATGCGCTACAAAAGCCGCAAGTATTAAAAGAATTAGAACAAGGAAGAAAAGGAAAACTTGTAAAATCTCATGTTCGAAGATTTTTCCATTCTTTCGGACTAGTTAAATATCAATCTATAAAAGCGCACACAATCAGGTCGAGAAGGATATGTAGCTTCGAAATCATTTTTCTTGCACTCTTAACGCAAATCATTCATTACACATCATCCAACAGCTCAGTTTTACTATATCATTTTTTTTCTTTATGTTCCAATCCAACAACCAACGCAACAACCTAAATAAATCAATCAATCAATCAAAATATGATCATCATACTTAAATATGTAAAATCTACACATACATGGAGAGAAAAATGAGTAGTACCTTGGAAAGGGTACGGTTCCAGACAGTGAGCTTAAAGCCATGCCGGAGCAAATTCACTGCCATGGCCTTCCCCATAATTCCCAAACCCAAAAACCCAATTTCCTCCCCCATATCTTTTTCCAACCCCAAAACTAATTACCCCTCTCTTCCTTGTTCACTATCAATGGTGTAGTGGCCAAAGTATAGTAAACTCTCTCCTCTGTCCTCTGACCTCTCCTCTGCTGTAATACACCACCACCACCACTACTACTACTACTATGTAATACCACCAAGAAAATCCAACTGAATAAGGACTAGTGGCCAGCTATAATAGTGTTTCTGCAGTTTTCAATCCAATATGAATTGTATATCAATGCAGCAAAAGTAACGTGATGATAGTGATGCAATTTTATATTTAATCACTGTCATCGATTTGGAAAAACAGGAATAATATAATATTATTATCAGATTGTTTTTTTGTTTTTGGGGGGTTGATCAGAGGCTGGGAGACGGATCTGTGCCACGTCAGTGTCTGTTTTCTTCCACTCGTTTTCTCTCTTCGTTGATTCGTCGGTTTAGCCTCTGGTCTCCAGTCTCCACTCTTACGGGAGGTCAGCACTCTGCAGCTGAGGCCAGCGATCTGCTGTGGCATTCTTTTGTCCAGGAATGTTGCAACAACAATGAAATACCTGGACCTGACTGACTAGCTTGCTAGATCTGGGCCCGTTGATGTGTAACTTAATTTGGTCCATGGGCTGGATGTAAGAA
The DNA here is from genome assembly GCF_003713205.1 of Coffea eugenioides. Classification (NCBI taxonomy): domain Eukaryota; kingdom Viridiplantae; phylum Streptophyta; class Magnoliopsida; order Gentianales; family Rubiaceae; genus Coffea; species Coffea eugenioides. Next base: position 49,764,253 of record NC_040035.1, on the reverse strand, counting down.
TTGATAAATTCTTTGTTTGGTTAGACTGAATTGATTCTAAATTTACGAGCCCAAGTCTTTCACGGTGGCCGTAGCCGGTAGCCCAGGATCGTGGAATTGTAATGTTTAATTCAGTAATTGTGTCGGGTTGCGGTAGTTTAAATATATTTATCTATTTATTTAATTTATAATATGCAATAAATTATTAGATTAAATATTTTATTTTTCTTAAAATATAAAGGTTATTTAAAAGTATCGAATTTAAATTTTGGTTGAAAGCATTTTTAACATGAAAAGTTTCACCCCTTACGAAACGATATATTCATTAAACTCTTTTAAAGTACCTTTAGTACCAAAAAGTGCTTTTTAACTAAAAGTGCTATAACTCCAAACAACACTCAATTGATTGTGTCAAGCATCTTTTTTTTTTTTGGGTTTTATCCGAATCTTGAATTAGCTTTCGATTTCAGCGCACAGCCTTCTTTGCTAATGGAGTGTCGTTATCATTTGTTTCTTTTTCCTTTTTTTTTTTTTGACGTGACAAGATTTTTGCTGTCTCCCCGTACAAATTAACTATTGATGATCGAATTGACATACAAATTAACTATTGATGATGATCGAATTAGAAAATCATTTCTACTTTAACAGCGCAACAAATGGGCGGTGGAAAATAGCTGGAAGAAGATTGACTCATGGCGGTAATCCGGACTGATTGCGGGAAAATGCACATGAGACATCACCGAATCAATCATGACTAATCAGTTTGAACAGTAGTAATTGGCACACTACTACTTTGAGCAAATTAATTGTTCATTTTGGGACGGTTGGGATTAAATTAGTCGTTTTGAGTTCTAAAGAATTTGAATTCTTTACCAAGTGACGAGAAATTGGGCAGCTTATTTTACGTCAATCTGGAGTAGGAGTGTTCACGAATCGAACCGATCGCGAGTGGCTCGAGTACGAGCTCGACTCGAGCTCGAGCTAATTAAGTAGAACTCGAGTTCGAGCTCGAACTCAAAAACATTAAACTCGTTGGCTTGCGAGCTCAATTATATATTTTTTTTATTTTTATTTTAATAGTAAAATTACATATATATTTCTAATATTTTATTATTTATTAAAAATTATTATTTTATTTATTTTTAAAAAATAAATAATTATTTTTTATTTTTAAAAAATAATTTTTTTATTATTATTATTTTATTTTTTAAGCTCTAGACTCAACTCGAATTTGAGTCGAGCTGGAGCTCGAGCTTCACAAAATTAACTGGATGTTCGGTTCGATTATGTCAAAACTTGACTCGCCCCTAATCTGGAGGGCCGTGTGGCAACCATTCATCATGCATGATGCACGTTCTATTGGATTTTTTTTTTTAAATAATAAAATAACAAGCCAAATAAAGAACCTTTGTCTTGCGAGAATGGTCTCTTGCGGTAGCTTGTTGTAACAAATGCGTTTAAAAATATAAAAAATCTCATAAACCCCTCATTATGGCATAAATTTTTGCTAGTTCTCTTCGCCTGTTTGGTTTGGAACTATAACGGGAAACGTTTTACTAACCAGTTATTTGATTTGCAAGACAAGTCAAAAGCGGAAAGTGATACTCCGTGAGGTAAAGTATAATTTTTTTTTATTTTTTGTCGAAACGATAGATGTCCTATAATCTAATCTAGCCTAATCTAAGGGGAAGGGGAGGGGGTTCGATATGAGTACAGACTCCATCGATGAAGGTCAATTAAGACTAGGGCTGCAAACGAGCCGAGCCGAGTCGAGTTTTGAGCTAATCGAGCCGAGTCTCGATTAAATTTTACCAAGCTCGAGCTCGACAAGCCGGCAATTTTCAAGCTCGAGCTCGACTCGAATCAAGTCGAGCCGAGCTCGAGCTCGACTCGAATCAAGTCGAGCCGAGCTCGAGCTCGAAAAAAATAAAAAATAATTATTTTATTTTTTAAAAAATAAATAAAATAATATTTTTTTCTTAATGAATAATAAAATATTAAGGATATATACGTAATTTTACTATGAAAATAAAAAATATATATATATATAATATACGTAATTTTATTATTAAATAAAAATAAAATATATATATATATATATATATATACTCAAGCTCGCGAGCCGAGTGAGGTGTGGATATTCTGAGCTTGAGTTCGAGCTCGAGTTTGACTCGAGCCGGCTCGAACTCGACTCGAGCTTGACTCGAGCAGCTCGCGAGCGGTTCGATTCGTTTGCAGCCCTAATTATGACCGCTACAAATTGTGGCAAATTTGTGGGAGGCAGGGATTGAACCCCTGACCTCTAGCATCACCTTTAATGGTGATGACCACTGGACCAAATGGCCAGTGGCGAGGTAAAGTATAACACTTTTACATTTTATTATGTAATTTTCACATTAACTTATCAAACAACTAGTTCAAATTTCATTAACTTTAGAGCAGATATCATAAATAGTCACCAAACTATTTCAAACTCCACATTTTGGTAACTTCTTGTTTGGATTGCGATTTTTTAAGGAAATTTTTTACACGTGTTTTATGAACACACTTCATGGTCGCCATTTTATGTTACCAAAATGACTATTTAACTAATGAATACGTCCATTTTCATTACTCACTAATGAAAACGTATATTTTCCATCACTTGTTTAATGAAAATGAATACTTATTGGACCCAAATTGCACTTTTAAATAGTTGGATTACTATTTTGACTAGATAAAAAGTTTAGTGATTAAAATAAAAAATATTTGAATAATTTAATAACCATGTTTACCATTTGCTCTTAGCTCTAATATCCCTTGAATATCCTTCTAGACTGTCATATTCATTTAGGACAACCCTAAAGCATTGTTCATCTAAACGCTTGGTCAAAACTTGAACAAATTTGGATCGCACATTGTAAGCTTTCGTTGACGTTTATAGAGAGTTTGAAGTCTAGATCCCTTCCATAATCTAACTACTCGTGACAATGTATCAAAACTACAAAATATGCAGGTTTTTATTAGCTAAATTTACTGTTGAACACGTAAATCACACGGTACAAAATTAAATTCATTTATCTAGTTTTCCCATAATGAACGAATTTCTCATAGAATTACAGACATCTATTGATGTTTTCGAGGAAATGAAGAAGAAGAAGAAGAAGAAGAAATCCTATAAGGCAGGAGCTTAATTTGGGGTATCCATAAATCCAACAGATTCATAGATATCATACCCCATCCTATAAATTAAAAGTTGTGTTTGAATTGCAATGTTCTAAAGGTAAAAAATTGATTAAGAAATGTGTTCTCTCTCGTTTAAACAGCCCGCCCTATCCTATCCCAATTACGACTAATCGCGTCTAAATCGTGTTTAATTTAGTAGCAAAAAGCGTGTATTAATTTCATTAATAAATTCTTTGCATTAAATAAGGTTACGATGTATGTTGCCCTTGCTACAGGCCACAGCCCACACTTGCAAATACAAAAGTTAATTGATGATATAATATTCGTCTTAGCGGAAAAAAAAAAAGAAAAGGAAAGGCCCCAGTATTCAAGTGTCGCCGTCTGAAAACGGCTGTCGTGTCTCATTGAAATCTCACCAGCATCTATCTCCACCTTCCGATGGAATAGCCGAATAGATTCACCTCACCCCATCTCTACCCTCCATTTCTCACGTCGTTCCAAAGAATAAAAATAAAGGAGCTAAATCTGCTTTCTCGGTTCCTAATTCTAATAGTATGAGTTTTCGTTTTCATTTCCTCTGTCTGTCCCACTACTGGTAGCGTTACTACTATTGGTTTGGTTGATTGATTGACATTTCTTCCTGGGTCCTTTTCCTTTTTCATTTTTTTCCCGGCTTTTTATTGTCTTCCACAACTTAAGAGTTTCACTTATTCGGAGAAATTTTTGTTTCTTTTATCTTTCTATTGTCTTCTTGGGTAATTTGTATTAGTTTGAAAGTTGTGGGTCTCTGCATTGTGGAGAAGAATTTGAGAGAAGAGAATGAGTGGAGGCGGAGAAGCGGAAGGGACGACCCTGGAGTTCACTCCGACGTGGGTGGTCGCTGCCGTCTGCACCGTTATCGTCTCCCTCTCACTCGCTGCCGAACGCATCCTTCACTACACCGGAAAGGTCCTCTCCCTACCCCCTAACATTTCTCTTTTTCCGTTTTTATCTCTACCTGCATTTTTATTTTGCTTCTCAGTGGCCAAAAAACAGAGAGAACGAGGTGGATGGTGTAAGTTAGTAGATGGCTTGGAGAATATAAAGTTTGTATCTATTATGCGGTTCAAAAAATATTTTTTTTAGATACAGGATATAATACTGTAATTCAACTTCTTGGGGTATGTAAAGGTTTTCAGTTGTTGTAGTATCTGTCAATTGTCGGTTTATAAGTGTTTTTTTTCCTTTTATTTTCTTATTAGGTTTTAAAAGTTGTTTTATTTACTGGAAATACTGCAGTATCTGAAGCACAAGAATCAGAAGCCTTTGTATGAAGCTTTGCAGAAGGTTAAAGAAGGTCATCATCTACTACTCTTTTTCTCCAATTTTTTTAATCCTCTTTTGCATTTTATAGTTCTATGGAAAAGAGGAAATTGCTTGTATTTTTCGTTTATGCAGTGGTTCTAGATTGATACGAAATTTTAGTGCATTTTGGATCGATTGATTTATGTCTTGTTGCAGAATTGATGCTGTTGGGTTTTATATCACTGCTGTTGACTGTGTTTCAAGGAAGCATAGTCAAATTATGTGTGAAAGAATCTGTAACGCTGCACCTCCTGCCATGCTCATCGAACGAGAGGAAGGGATCTTCTCACACTATTCCGGAAACACCTGCTCATCGGCGCTTACTTGCAGAGGGTTCAGCTAATGCTGGTTATTGTGCTGCAAAGGTAAGCTGTTAAGTCAAGCTTCTCTTATGGTATTGCTGCGATGCATCTTGGGCGAGTATAATGTCTGCTTTTACATGGTCATTTTAGTGTAATTTCTTTTCCATTTCAATAGCTGGTATTTTGGGGTAGTTTACCAGTGTTAGCGTGCATTTTTTTCGTATTGGTAAGTTGCGTAAAGCATGCATCTTGTTTTCTGGCAAGTTATTTTTCTCTTGACCAAATAGCAGTATCACTAGATACTTTTTTTTGTTGGGGGGGGGGGGGGGGTTATGTTTAATAATTCAAATATTTGGTCGACTAGAACTTTCATTTGTTTAAAACCTTAATCACCTTATTGTACCATGCACGATACCTTGTGCTGAGCTGCGAAATACAGTTCCAGTTACTTTCCCTTTTCTTTTATTTTGCAGCACAAGGTCCCACTGTTATCAGTTGAGGCATTGCATCATCTCCACATCTTTATTTTTGTTCTAGCCATTGTACATGTGACTTTTTCGGTGCTCACTGTTGTGTTTGGAGGGGCAAAGGTAATGATTGAACTTCTACCTTTTCAGCTTCTTGTTGTAGTCTGTTAAAATTCTGCCAGTAATGTGCTTCTAATGATTTAGATACGTCAATGGAAGCACTGGGAGGACTCAATTGCAAAAGATAATTATGACAGCCAACACGGTATGGGCTGTTGCTCATCTGCCTTAGTTGAGGTGTATAGCATTTGAAAATCTCTACAAAATGGTGATGAACTGGTTATATTCATAATTTTTTTTTAATTTTATAAATATTGAAATGGCAATTCACAATGTTATCATAAGAGGTCCTATTTGCAATTCACTAAGATGGACTGTTGCTGAAACTTTCCAGTTACAGTAACGAACCCACAACAATACACACTGAACTTACCATATAATGGGGGTTGACCAAATACTGAATTGTCCGATGCTGATTCTCTTCGATTTCTTGTTTGAAATGAACTTCTCTAATCTCGTTTTGTTAATCATGTGCATTTTTATGCAGTTCTTAAACCAAAGATCACTCATGTTCATCAACATGATTTTATCAAGAACAGATTCTTGGGTTTGGAGAGACATTCGAGAATTTTGGGTTGGTTTGTAAGTTATTCTCTACCTGTCTACCCATTAATAGCGTTGACTATTGAATATAGAATTGTTATGACATCTCTATTTTATGGAAAATACGATGCACTTGATGGATTGATGGTATTATTTTGTAAACAATGCTAAATATGGTACCTGCAGTTTGAACGTCTTCTTATCCTAGAATGTTCACACTTACAGTTTGATTTCCTTCTGGATTGCTTTTCTTTAAACTCAGTGGAAAGAAGATCAGTATGAAAGTCAAGCAAATTGTCCAGCATCTTTTTGTGGTTTACATGCAGTTACTTTTGTCATCTTGGCAAGCTCCCTTTTTTAGGTTTTTTGGGGTCCAAAAACATTTTTCCCTTTTTTTTGGTATAGAAGCATAATATAGAATGTGGGACTAAATATTTTCTGCCTCGCATTGTCTCTCAGCAAATACAGAAGATACTGAGATCATAATACCAGCTTTTTGGACATTGGGATGTTTAAGTTATTAAGGAACATTAGATAGATGGAATAGTAAAATTATGTTCTCTACGTTCAACCAGGAGAAATGAGAGGGGGAATGGGATGTTTATTTTTGTCTTAGTGGTTGTGTCTGCGGAAAAATGTGCATGCATGAACAAATTCAAGAAAATTAATATCCATTATCCTTTTCTGAATCATGTGCATACATGAACATATTTTTGTATTAGCATGATCCTGATACTCATTTCTTTTTATGTTTTCGCGTTTGAACTTTCAGCATTCCTTTTGTAAGCAATTTTATGGTTCTGTGACCAAGTCAGATTATGTTGCACTCAGATTGGGTTTCATTATGGTAAGTCACTTGTAAAGCAATGAATTCAGATAATATGAATTTTTGTTATATTTTTGTTGCTTCGTCATTATTATTATGTATGCTGAGCCTTGTCCCCAAGACACACTGCAGGGGAAACCCAAAGTTTAATTTTCACAAGTACATGATTCGCGCTCTAGAAGATGATTTCAAGACTGTTGTTGGCATAAGGCAAGTTACATTTATAGATATAAGCTTAAGATTCATGTGGCATGTCTCATATTTTTAGGCGGATCAATATAGACTTCCTTTTGCCCTTCCACTGGAATTGGTCTTGCTAATTAGCACTTGACATCTGATTCTCTTTGCTGCAGTTGGTATTTGTGGATTTTTGTGGTTGTATTCCTGTTGTTGAACGTCAATGGTAGGCTACTTTATCCTTGCATGCATGCATGCATCTTCAGCTCAATATATCAGATCTCAGTACTTGTGTATGTGTCATTACAGGAGTGGTCCGTGATTCTCTCCCTTCTTCCAGTTCTTGTAGAATTGAGCCTTCTATTAGGGTCTCAACTTGGGATCATGATACTTTGCCTCCCCGATTTTCTAATATAGATTTATCAAAATATTATTTAGTTTCTCTATTGAACTGCTCTTCACGAAAAATTGTCTTTTGCCTGGTGGTGCAGTATTTAAGAGCTTTTCCAAATACAATAGATTGTTTCCATTTGATTACTCATGTAACTGTTGGTTGTGCAGGTTGGCATACTTACTTTTGGATAGCATTTATTCCTTTCATTGTAAGTGGACACATTAAGATTGTTACACTGTAGTTATCTAAGTTACATATGAACAGATGCGTATATCTTGTAAAATTAGATTCCAGACCAATTGAACTTGTTAACGTGCATGTTGGATTTGACTGCTCTTACATTAAATGCCCGGAGAATCCTCCATTGTTTCTGTCATCACTTTGTGTTGGTTGATTATGTATACTGCACCTGCTTGAGTTGGCATATTTTGTTTGATTGATGATTTTCTGTTATCCGTTTTTCAGCTTCTACTTGCTGTTGGCACAAAGTTGGAGCACATAATTTCTCAGTTGGCTCATGAGGTTGCTGAGAAGCACGTAGCTATAGAAGGTGAATTAGCAGTACAGCCTTCGGATGATCACTTTTGGTTCCACCGACCCCAAATTGTCCTATTCTTGATACATTTCATTCTCTTCCAAAATGCATTTGAGATTGCATTTTTCTTCTGGATATGGGTAAGGTCATCTTCAACCATCTCACCCGACAATTGAGCTTTCCATTGCCCTGTTTAGTGATGTGTAGAGGTCCCAATTATCTGTAGGTTCAATATGGCTTTGACTCTTGCATTATGGGGCAAGTCCGTTACATTGTCCCCAGGCTCATCATAGGGTAAGGCCATTTACACTTGCTCTCGCCCTTTCCTCATTTCGGTGTCATCCACGTCAGTTTCTCGTTGATTACACGGTTTGTTGCATGGTGCTTGATGACACACAGTTTGGTTGTTCCAGGGTTTTTATTCAGGTACTCTGCAGTTACAGCACCTTGCCGCTTTATGCAATTGTTACTCAGGTCAGTTCTGCTGCAATACTTCTGATTAACCTAATTCATGGACGGTTGAGTTTCATATTAACCTGAATCTCTCTGTCTCCTCCAACATCTACAATGTAGATGGGCACCCATTTCAAGAAGTCAATATTTGATGAACATGTGCAAGTTGGCCTTCTTGGATGGGCTCAGAAGGTGAAACAAAAGAAGGGATTGAAGGGTCCACTTGGTGGAGCGAACCAAAGAAATTCAACTGAGGGTTCTAGCGCGGGAGTACAGATGGGTGGAATTGGGCGTAAGGAACCAGAAGATGTATAGCTTCAAATGGCTTCTTGGAGAACTGAAGAGGAATGTGTTGTACTTTGGGTTTAGTCTAAGAGCATGTTTGTAGGAACTTCGTGTGTCACCATTTGCCGAGTTGTTACTCCGGTGGCTTTTACCTTGACCATTATTAGGAATGCCCGAACCTGAAAAATCTGATCCCGGGATGGTAGCATGTTTATAAGAATTTTTTTGTTTATTGCGTTTACAAAGGTGCGAATCTGAACGTCATATGAAACTGTGCTTGCTCAATCCAATCAAGAATTCTCAAACAAAATCCCAATTTTCCATTTTTTCCAAAAATTGACAAAGAACGCGATTTCGAGGACTCGTCAACTTAGGAGTCTGGCGAAGGAATTGTGTAAGCGAGAGATCTTTGTTCAAGACTACTTATCAAAAAAAAAAAAATGCAAACAAATTGCTTAGGAGTCCAAATGAAACATGCTGCTAAACCCCAAAAACCAAACAGAAGCTCAAAGGACCGCCTTAGCTCTCCTAAACCACAATGTAAATTTGTCGACCCTGCTGCAACAAATCCCAGCAGCCTCCATGACCAAAAGCTCCTTTGCAATAATAATAATAAGAGGAAAAAATTTGGGGAGCCCATAAACTATTATCGTTGTCAACTTTTGGCCCCTCATCTAAAATTTGTTTCCGATTGATCCTTAAACAATTAAAAATGCATACTTTGAGGATTTCCGATGACTTTGAGCACAAATCTGACCGGAATTAAAGGGCATTTTTGTCTGTTCATGTTTTGCGGATTTGTGCTTAAATTCATCGGAAATTGCAGAAGAATCAGGGATGGAAGACATATCCGGGTAGAGTTCAGAAATCATAGATCCAAGCCAGGACGAAAGATCTAAGGACAGTGGCGGAGACGTCGGAAAACAAGGCGGAGACGCCGGAAAACAAGGCGGCTACGCCTTCGGTCTGCATAATCTTGATCCCCACAGAAATGGGCCCCGATTTAGCGACTTGCGGGAGCGGCGTAGGAGGTTTGAAGGAGAGAGGAGGGGTTGGGAATTTATACGGGGTGGGGTGGGAGAAATGGGAGGAGGAAAGTGGAAGGAAGAAAGAAAGAAAGAGAAAAAGATGGAGTCAAGGTGCGGGGGGTCAGGGGCCGCGTCCGTGTAGGAGGGGAGGAAACGGAGGCCCCCGAAAAGCGAAGAGTGAAGGCAGCTGGCACTGTCCTCAGACTCATCAACCCACATCTTCCCTTTGCTTTGGCTTCCTCCTCCTGCAGTGCTGCAACAGCCTGCAACTCGCCATGGCGCTGTAATAGCTGCCACTTCTCGTTGAACTTCCACCCCCACCTGAATAGCTACTTTCCTGGACTTGCACTCGTGCTGCTGCTGCTGATGGCTGCTGTAGTTTTGGATGGTTTCTTTTCATCTTCAGTTCTCCGGTTAGATTTGTGCTCAAAGTCATCGGAAGTCCTCAAAGTATGCATTTTTAATTGTTTAAGGATCAATCGGAAACAAATTTTAGATGAGGGGCCAAAAGTAGACAACGACAATAGTTTAAGGGCTCCCCAGATTTTTTCCTCTAATAATAATATGTAAATTTTTAATGTCTGCTTTGTTTCTAACACTGAAAAAGGCCCTTTCCACCAAGAGCATCGGCCTCCGGCCCACCTGATGAAACTCCGTAAATGTCCCAGCTTTTGCGGAGTAGCAATTATTACTCCCTCCGTCCCACTTTGATAGTCTTGTATTCCTTTTTCATCTGTCCCAAATTGTAGTCCACTTTCCAATTGAAGAATGTAGTTGTATTTTAATTTTTCTAAAATACCCTTATTCAATGTAAGTAGTTGTTACTATAAACCTACCCCATTTAATGAGAGTTGATTCTTTTTTTACCATCAATTCAAGTTCCCATAAAGTTGTACCATATTTAATATGAGGGTATTTTAGGAAAATAGCAATCTAAATTTACTTTTCCAAGAAAGTTAACTACTTTTTTTAAAACTGTGTGAAAAAAGAAACAGGATTATCAAAGTGGAACGGAGGAGTATTATTATTATTATTTCTTTAAAACTAGGAGGGTATGTATAAAACATACTCAATTTCATACTAGTATGAATCTTGTGGAAGATACCACGAGAACAATCTTTTCTCACCATTAATTACTTTGGCATTGAAAAATGGGCATGTAAAATTGTGGGCTTTGTAGCCAAGGCCAGTTGCTTGCGTCCTCAATAACATTCTAAATATCACTACTAGTATAAAATTTCGTAGAAAAAAAAATTTATATTCTCCTTTTATATTTTATTAATAGTTCTTTAAATAATAAAAATGGTAATAAATAAGTGTTATACAAAATAAAAGCTTTTTTTTTTTTTTTTCATTCCTCCCACCTTACCATCTAACCCAACCCTCTTCAAATAAAAGCATAACTACCAGTAAGGTGCATTTTAAATTGAAAGTTTATAATCTATTCAAATGATGAATTCGCTAAAGCTCGTATAAACAATACATGATCATAAAAGTTCAAGAAATACAGGAATTTTTTTTTGCATGGAAATTAGCAAAACGTTCACAATAAGATCATTATTGTGTATTAGACACTAATACTACAAGAAATTAATTGTGATTGTCCCAAACAAAAAATAAATAAAAAGGCCAAAAAGCCTACAATAGTTATCAAATAAAACCAACGCTGCAAGAGCGTGAGTCAAAATTTCATGTAAAAAAATATCTACCATTTTGTGGTTTTGCTAACTTTTGAAGATGAAACTATAGAAATCCGTGAAGTAGAAATCTCATCTTATTGAATTTGTGAAAAAGCGTTTTCTATAAACACATTTATTTATTATCTTTTTATTTTATATACATTAAATCGTTATAATAAATTTTTTTTTTACAAAAAAGTTTTCTACACCAAATCGTTACCCTATATTTTTTTTCACAAAAATTTCAAAAAAATTGAGACTGATCATTTGTTTAGGCAAACTGGTTGCTCGTCTCATCACTCTTTATTTATCTATTTTCTGTCTGTCACATGCATGTTCTTCAGCATTTGATCGCGGGATATTAAATTGTCTCAAATAATATTTCTCTTACATTATAAACACATTTCCTAATCCACATTTTTATATTCCCAACTATCTTTTTATCTCACATACATCACATCATAAAAAGTACTACAGTAATTATTTCAAATAATATTTCAAATAATACTCTATCCAAACAAACCCTGAGCTTTTTGATGCTTTCCCCATAAATAAATATGGGTACTGTTTAACAAGTGAGTTTTTTGGATATTTGTTTAAAATTTTACTATAACTTATTGTAGAAGTTTTTTAAAAAAATTTTGAAATGTGTTTTTTTTTAATATTTTGAAATGTATAGTTTAAAATTTTTAAAAATTTTTTTGAGGTTACTGTAGCTAAAATTTTTAAAAAACTTAGCAAAAAACTTTTCTGCCAAACAAAGGAGTTTCTTAATGTCTTTTTTTTTGGTGTATTTAATTTCTCAATTCACAACGCTCTGTAGAATTGTGAGTTGGAGTTAAAAGTGAGATGAGAGTGGGGAAAAAGTGCATATGCTGATATGCATCGCGCTCACTCCCACTTTGAAATCCGTTCTTCAGCTGCCGGATACATCACGCATTCACACACACTCCGCAACCGCCGCACTCCGCCCACAACTGTATCTATGGACGATATCATTGGCAATACCCAGAACACTGTAGCTCCTTCCGACCAGAGCAAGAAGAAGAGACCTCGACGAGTTGTCAGACCAAAACCCAAGTCGACCCAGGTCGAAAAATCGGACGACATTGAAGATATTAATTTCACCAAAGACGAAACGCTGGAAATTAGGGCGTCGCTCTTGAAATGGTACGACGAAAACCAGAGGGACCTCCCCTGGCGAAGAATCAGCAGCAAAGGAGAGGATGAGGAGGATAATGAGGATACGGAGGAGAGTGAGAAGAGGGCGTATGCGGTGTGGGTTTCAGAGGTGATGCTTCAGCAGACTAGGGTTCAGACTGTGATTGATTATTTCAATAAATGGATGACCAAATGGCCCACCCTTAGTCACCTTGCTCAAGCTTCTCTTGAGGTCTGTATTTGCTTTAATTAGCTTTAAGTTATTCTCTTTTTTCTTTCTTTGGCTTAAAATTGTGGCTTTGTTGAAGGAGGTGAACGAGATGTGGGCAGGCTTGGGGTACTACAGACGAGCTCGTTTTTTACTTGAGGTCAGCTTTTTATTCACTCTACTTCAATTGCTTGATCAATCTCGGATCAAACATGTCAGATTTTAGCTGATTGGTTTTTGAGTCCTCCTTGCAGCGAGGGTACGACCAAGCTCTTTCTATTTTTTATTTTTATTTTTTAATCTTCTTCTTCCTGATATAGTTTTGCCTCGTGCTTAGAGAGCGACTCGTTGGTTAGCGGGTATACTTGTTTGTTTCTAAGGCGTAAATTTTAATTTTGCAACAATAATGTGTACTTGTACCTACTTTGTTGCATCCCAGATTTTTTTTTCCCGAACACTTTTTTGGGATAAAGTAGGCAATGAGGAGGTGGATGACACAATGATGAGTTTGCGGAAGAAATAATTGTCCATTAGGATGTCTTTTGCATCTAGGGTTCTTTGACAACTTGGTGACTTCGTGTTCTGCATGTTGAGTGTTGGTTTTGTTTGCACAATAAGCTTCTATATAATCAAAAGCGGATAGTATTTCTCTTATATTTTGCAAATAGAGTTGTGAGTAGGGTGCAAAAATGATAGTTGAAGAAGGAGGTGGATTTCCAAAAGCAGTTCCTGCTCTTCGGAAGGTCAAGGGAATTGGAGAATACACAGCTGGTGCAATTGCCTCAATTGCATTCAAGGAGGTGGATAATTTTTTGGTTTTATTGAACTGTATTCTATACCACTTTTGTGTTTGCTCAGTAACAAATGAACTACATAGGTAGTGCCTGTTGTTGATGGTAATGTGGTCAGGGTCATTGCTAGACTAAAAGCTGTATCTACAAATCCAAAAGAAGCTGTAGCAGTCAAGAACACGTGGTGAGGTTTTGCCAATAAAACAAACATGTTCTCTTTAAGCTTTCTTGCATGTTATTGCAAACTAGAATAAGCTCTTGCTCTCTGTCTGAATTTTTACTCATTAAAAAAAACCACGTTCATCCAAATAGGTTTCCCTTCTTTAGCCTAAAAGGAAAATATCTCATGGCATTAACCAATGATGTCTTGTCTAGAATCCAAAAAAGAGTTTGATTACTCAAGCTCTTTGAAATCTAATTTGGAGAGAGTGACAACAAAATTTATGTTTGCATTCTGTTTTAAAGGTTGCTGTTACTTGTTTCAAAGTTTAGTATTGTCACTATTTTATTTTGTAACTAAGATGCTATGGTTTCTGAAGTAGTAATAATGGTAAGAAACTTGGACAGAAATCTGGGTGCTTGGAATATCTGCATTATTCTTTGGCATAACAATATCATACTTTTTGGAGTATGATTACCTTCGAAACAGCATATGTAAAGATTAATGGTAAGCTTATTTGTATCAGGAAGCTTGCAGGGCAGTTAGTGGATTTATGTAGGCCTGGAGATTTCAATCAGGCTCTTATGGAACTCGGTGCAACAGTTTGCACACCTTCAAGTCCAAGTTGCAATGAATGTCCTATCTCAACCAAATGCCATGCTCTGTTGCTCTCAAGATGTCACGACTCTGTACAAGTTACTGATTATCCAATGAAAATCGTTAAGGCAAAACAGAGGAGTGACTTTGCTGCTGTAACTGTTGTTGAAGTACTGGAAGGGCCTCGTATGAAGGATGAAGCTCATCCTAACAGTAAGTTTATTCTTGTCAAGAGGGCAGATAAAGGTCTACTTGCTGGCCTCTGGGAATTTCCTTCTGTTTTGTTGGATGGAGAAGCTGACTCAGTCACCAGAAGAGATGCAATTGACCATTATCTGAAGTCAGCATTCGATCTTGATCCTACAAAGTCCTGTGATATTATTTCAAGGGAAGATGTTGGAGAATATGTCCATGTCTTTACCCACATCCGTCTCAAGATGTACGTAGAGTGGATGGTTTTACATGTAAAAGGTTAGTCGTCTCTCAGCCTTTCTCCACCTTTGCCAAAAAATAATTATGCATTGCTGAACGTCCAGTTTTATTCTGATATATCATTTTCTTTCTGTTGACATAATAAGGTTTCAAGAAACTTTGGAATAAAAAGCAGGGTGAAGATGATATCAACTGGAAATTTGTTGATCGGCAGACTCTATCGTGTATGGGATTGACTTCAGGAGTAAGAAAGGTAACATCAAAAGATAATATTGCACTATACGTTTAGATAGCTGGATTGATTGACTTCAGGAGTAAGAAAGGTAACATCAAAAGATAATATTGCAGTATACGTTTAGATAGCTGGATTGAAGAAAACAATCTCGTCTTTGGAAATGTGACAACTTACTAAATCATTTTCAGAAGGAGAAGACCTGAAAGCGGCTTGTGTAAACAAATGCCCAAAGACCAAGTAAAAAGCCTTGGGGCAATAACAGATATCAACAACTACTATGAGGCAACCCTAATATCTCCAATGTGGTTGTCTTGGTTTTAGAGGCTTGATTAGTTATTAATATTTCTTTCTGTTTGCCTTCAGTAGTGTTGGTTGACCTGTTAAGGCAAAGAGTTGATCTACCTGAATAAGTGCCATATATGCACCATCTGTTTTGGTAGCATCTATACCATTCTTGATTGAAGTAGTATTTCTTCGTTAAAAATATTCATTTTTGTTTGGTGTATGAATTTTATCCTTTTTTTTTGCATTTTTTTTATTGTATTTTTGTAACAAATTTTGAAGATTGTCGTCTATGACTAGTAATTTTGCACTTGATTTAGGTCTATGGTATGATTGAGAACTACAAGCAGAGAACGTCGAGTTCCCTCCCAGCAAGAGCAAGGTCAAGAAAAGGGTCTGGGAAGTCAAAAAACTGGAAGTAGCAGGTTCCCATTGTTTTGAACAGCAAGAGAAGACAATGTCCATAGCTGAGATTTCTTTTGGTAGGGGGTGATTGCGTTGGATATTGAACATGACAGACAAATCCTAATTTATGTCTCTGCTTTATTCTCTTTTTGTATTGTCTGTGGGTGAGTCGTAATGCTTACTCTTAAATCTGTTGAGGGGAACCTTCAGAATGTACTATCTATGAGATCATTTTGTAGGTATAGAGTGTTTTCAAGATATCCATCCTTATTGGCCATAGTTGAAATCCATTTTAGTTAACGTTAACAAATGATTTAGATTAATCTGAGTGTACACACTTGAAGAAAAGCAGATTTTTCGTCATCAAGCTGGTTTTCCCACTGAAGTGTAGAAAAGCATTGAAAGGGACCAAGTTCTTCCACTTCGGAGATTTGAAAGGGACACTTTGATCTGGGGGCGAATGTCAGTGCTCGTACAGTTCTCAAAGAGTAAAGATGTGAATAAAGAGTGGCTTTTATTGACAACTAATGCGATGAACGTCTTTTATATGGTTGGACATAATTCTCAATATGGGGCCGGGCTGGCTGTAGAGCAATTGAAGAGAACACAAAAAGAAAAAAAAAACATTCTGGTTGAGTTGTTACATATTGGGCAATGAGATTTTGTTTTTCTTGGGCAACGAAGAATTTGAGCAGTATTCCTTGTTGAGATGTTTCACAGAAAACGTTTCATACTTTTCAGGTGGAAATAGTTCAACCTAAAATCGTTGCGCTTTACCTAGACTTGTTCACCTTTATCTTGGGTGAACCTAAAATCGTGGCGCTTTATCTAGTACGCGCGCCAGATTTGTTCACCTTTATCTTTGGTGGGGCTTTAGTTCTTTTGTAGTCTTGACAGCCACAATTTCATCATAGCCAAAGCGGTGTAAAGATTTGACTGCATCTTTTTGTTTTTACTGTTTTATGTACCAAATATAATTAATCGTGAAGGGAACTAGTGGCCATTTATTCTCTGAACTCTGAAACAGTGTGTGGACGACAAAGTTCTCTCTTTCGACGAATAATCAAAATTCAAGAAAATTACAATTCGTTTCTATGGGTTTGGTTCTCCCACTGCTTCCTGCTTGTCTCTGTAAAAGCTTTCCTCCCGCTGATAACTAAAAGATTGTGTCGTCTCGTCTCTTACAGATAACCAGCCAGTTACACCTCCCTCTCACCATCGGGCCGGGGAGGTAGCAAAGAGAAGACACCAATATTGAAGCACTTAAGATGCTTCATTAGTTATCAGAAACTAAAGGAGAAATTTTGGCCACCGGCTCTGTCTCTCTCCCAGGTCATCCAAGAAATGACAACAATGGCTGCCACAGCAGGAGGATCAATTGCAGTGTCCAGCTTTATTTCATCTTCTAATTTTAGCCAAAAAGCAAAACCCACCTCCACACTTTCACTATCGGTACGTCAAACATTTATTTCTTCATTAGTTTCAACGCTCTGGTCTGCTGCCCGCTGGATTCTTCTGCTATTGAATCTTGCTCTGAAACTAGATTTTGTGTTTGTCAGATGGTTACTAGTAAATCCTTAATAATTAGCCGCAGAGTTGCCTGTTTTGCCGTTCAAGAATCATCCGCTGCGGCTGCTGCAGGTGAATTTTCTGCATATAATACTACTATTGGTTTTACTTTCCCTGGTGTTCTTCTACTATGATTTAGTTTCATTCTCAAGCATGCCATTGCACGACGCTCTATTCAATTCAGAGAGTAGGACTAGTGTTCCTAGAACTGGTCTTGCCTTCCGCATATATATTCACAATTGTTAAAATCAGTTGCTGCTGAAACAAAGGAGAAGGAGGAGGAGAAGCAGGAGGAGGGTACAAAAGAGGCAGCGACGGCTAAAGCAACAACTCCTGCTGCGAAAAAGCCTCCAGCAAAAGCTCCTCCGAAGCCCTTGCCTCAGTTGATGGAGGAGGAAGTCATTCCTTCGCTGACAGCAACTTTGGAAGCGCGAGAAGATATTACCCAACTCGAGCTATCTTTTCAGGACAACAAGGTCTGTTCTGTATCATGCCGTATTAATTGGGCTATCTTCTTGTTTTCCAAACGTTCAATCAACAACGGGAAAATCTCAACATTCGCTAATTTTGGAATTTTTGTTGATTGATAAAATCATCACAGCTGGAAGGTTCTTTCCTGAAAAAGGGCTTTCCTTATTCATTTTGGGCATTCTTCCCCGATGGCAATCTAACAGGTAAGAGCGTTTAACCTCTTTGTTTACAGCATTGCGTCGGTGCAAAGTAAAGCTAAATTTGCGTTCGAAACAAATGACCAAACTCTTCTGTTCAAACAGGCCCCAGAGGTTTTTCCCTTTCCTCGTATGGTTCAGGAGTAAGCACTGTGGAGCCTTTCCTCGTTGATGAGAAGAGAATCACAGCAAAGCACGTTGTGTTCTGGGTTCGAAAGCGTTTGGCTGCTCAAGGAATCATCCCTGTGTGGAAAGAATGACACTCTTCAGGCAATCAATTCAAGAAATGTACGATACATCGTTTAATTTTAAAATTTCTAATTTTGGCTGTTGACATCAGAGAAACCCACCATTTACCTAAACACTTGTTGATAGAATATCTTTAATTCATTCATCATTTTTGATCGTCAAGGAGCTGGTACTGATCCATCCAGCTGACAGCTGTTTCGTACCCAATTGGTAAAAGACGACGTGTTTCACCACCTTCAAACCAGGGCTTCCCCATTTAGCTTTTATATGTGCGGTACCGCAAACATTCTTGTAATGTGGCATTACAATTCGAAAAAATGCTGCCTATACTTATCCTTCTTTCATACTGAAGGGAAAAAAAAATTAGGAAGCTATCTTTGATCCATAAAACCTATCTTGAAATTCTTAAAATTATTTTGTTTCTCATTTCGACGCGGTTTGGCCAAAGTATTTGCAGCCACTCACTTTAAAGTTTAAACAGGTATACTAAACAACTTGAAAATGGGACTCGCGAAAAGGAAAAGCAAGCCTTCTCTTTGGCCTCCACTGGCAAAGCCGGTTAAATGTCTCAACTAACAATTTTTTGGGCATTTTGGTAGAAAAATGCAAATACATGTGAAATAAAAAGGAAACCCGGACAAACTTTCCACAAAAATGGCAACCCAAACATGGACTAAACAGTCCCAAGTCATTATTTTGTGACTCCACTCGTGTATGTCAAGAAAGGTGTAAAATTCAGGCAAGCCGGGCATCCCCCCAGTGCAAGAATCACGAGGCATCAATGTACATGGAGAGTACATGACAGGAAAATAACCTAATCCTCATCGAATAAATTACATGAACAGGTAGCACATCTGATTCATGAAAACATACAACAATTCTCTAATGATACAATCCCACCCATTCCAAATTTTTCTTTGGTCATTTACTGCTTCGCATCTGTCAGGCATCAGAAACAGCATTTGCATTGCGCATCGCATAGCGGAGTTCACTCAAGAAATCCTTCTTTAGACCAGAAGAATCTGCGGACGGCATTAACTGAACGCAAGAAGCAATATTTTGCATCAGAGAGAGTGAGTGAGAGATAGTGGTATGTATGTTTCAACAAGAATCTGTCTCACCATATGTGGAAGCATAGGTTGTCCCCAAGGTGATCCACTTCTTGAATACAACACTGGCCTTTCTGTTAAAAAAAAAAACAGCAAAAATATTAGTGAGATGTCCACCAGTCCGGGGACCTATACATCTAGTTTTTACAGGAACAGCATTCTGATCTTTCTCTTTTCTCTGCCATACCTTAAGGACATATGCTGCCAGTTTTGGTTAAATGTACTTCAGTAATAGTGTATACACTGTCAGTGTATATAAGATTTACTCTTTCATTAAATGTACTTCATTTTGCTTCTTTTCTTTTAACTCCTACATGTGATGATTTCATCACCTACATTACTCATTTTCATTTGTTATGGTCCTCCTGCTGTGAATCAAACTCAGCAAGCACAAAACTGTGACCTTCATTACAATGATCATATTGTCTTCCTAAATATACAAAAATAGTTAATAAATGCGGCTATTTCAAATCTGAAAATTAGAACAACCACAGGGATGAAACCATTGCAGCTGAAGCAGAAAGGAATCTATTAAACTACGCACCGGATGAATCCTCTGGTAAACTATTGAGTGCATTCATTGCAGCTGCCCAACCTGCATATAAAGAATAGGGAAAAGCCATTATTCAGGTAATGATCTTTCACAGAAGTCTATGCTTTTATCTGAGGAATTGCATTCAACATCCAAGAAATTTTATGGAACTTAAGAAAAAACAAGAGCTATGCACATAGTCTCCATGCTGAGCTTTTCCTTAGAGAAAAAGGTCGTACCCAATAACAAAAATCAAACCAAAGAGGGCAAACTGTTTAATCTTGTCAACAGTAGGATGATACCCAAGATGCCTACAACCATGTCCCCACAGTGAGCATGAACAATCAGGTATGCTAATGTCCGTAAACCAAAGTTCATGACTAGATACAATGAACTCTTTAAGAAACAAAAATTCTAGAAGACATACGATCATTCAATAGCTGAAATGCTTCACTGTTACAACATCCATGTATTGGAATCAAACCCACAAGAGAATTTTCATTGACACGTTTGCTGCTTCCTGCATCCCCATGATTGATAAGGGGAACATTCTTGGGTACACTAATTTGAGTCTTCTCCCCATCATTCGGATAACTATTTGCTCTTTCCAGTCGATCTGCACCAATCAATTCATTAAGGCAACAAAAAGGAATTTGCAAAGTCAACGCATAATTATCTCTACTTCCACAAATTATCACATTATTTCCCCTTTAATTGTCCAAAAGATTCTTGGTGAGAAAATGACAATCCAAATTATCCTCATTAACATGCAATCAACCATCCTGTTCTTGACAATTTGGATCTTCAAAAACTCTAAATGCTTCAATTCATACATGTGTTTATCTTTCCTTCTGGTAGCTTTGTGTTTCTCCACTCCTGATGGATAATGGATTTGGAAGAAAAAGGTTGGCTTTATTGCTTATACCTTGGTCCTCTCCAACGCTTTTCTATATTGATTAGTTTCCCCACTCAATTATCATTCTGATGACTAAAGGTCTGATTCTATTGTTGAGGGTCGAACTATGAGAAAATATCCAGAGGAAATATCATGCTGATAAAAGATTCCAAAACAATCGTTTCAAGCCCAGCGACTGTTGCCCTCATAGGTCCAACTAATCCAGGGCCAATGAAAGAAAGAAACCATATCCACAAGGAAAATATCTTTACATGATCATCTTGCTAAGTTTCTTGCCGCAAAAGAATGAACATGATACAAAGGCAACAATGACAGGATATAAAAAAATAGCCAAATATTCCTGCTAAAACAGGAATGCACTTTCTTGTTTGCATTTAAAAGTGTGAAGTTAAAGGCAAGGGCCTTGGGGAATCTTCCCCCAACTAGTAGGAATTGTAATAAGCGGCAATAAGATCTCCAAGCCTCTCAAATTCAAGACCAACGTTGCCTGGATTTTGGGGAACTTGCATACCTTATTAGGCAATTTACAGACATCCACTATGCTCTGGACCATATTTTGGCAATTATTCACTCATAGATCATAAATATGAAGGGCAAGGCTCTAGGTAGGCATCATTCAAAGACGATCCAAAGTTACATGTCCTTTATGCCAAATGAGTTATGAGTCGAAATAGAACAATTCAACTCCAACAAACATGTGAAAGGCACCCATTGGAGCTTTGATCAAACTGAAGCTCAAATTGAACAAGGTGGTCCGGAAACTCTCAATGAGGTTTTAAATAGAAAGAAGAAAATAAAATGGTAAAATAAAGAGTTTGGAATAACATAATAATGGCCTTGAAGTGCATTGCATTCGAGAAAATATATGATTTAGCTTAATCACATATCAGAGTAGCTATGAAAAATCTCACTTTTGGTTACTACATGTACCATACACGCACAATCACTCTTTTAGTTTACAGATTATACAAGAGGGAAAGAGAAATTCATGGATGACTCCAAATACACTCATGCTAGAACGTCTAATTCCACTCGAATCAGTTGACCTACATTCAACTTGGAATAAACTTAATACTACGATCAGTGCAACTGAACTTGATTGCCAGGCAAAAGAATCAGCCTTTATTGAGAATATACCAATCACACTTGAATCTATATGAGCTGTCCGCATGATTAACATGGAACACATGTCATATAAACAGTTCTAGTGAATTTGATTGTCAAAAAAAAAAAAATCATATTCCATACTATACGAGCAGAACAATCAGCATTTATTCTAAACCAACTTCGTTTTCTATAAGTATTCCGAGCTTCCCAGCATTATTTAACTCCCAATTTAGGTTGGATGCTTCATCCATTTGGGCCAAGAAAAACAAATTAATCACCGCGATTCACCAACTACGAGGAATAATTCCATGCAATCCACATCATATTGAACCAAAAAATACCCAAAATTATCCTAACTTACCTCCTCCAGATTTACGCCTTCCCAGTGCACGGTTCCTGCATGCCACGAAGAAGAGAAATATAAATACAAAATAATTATCAAAAGATGAGCCCTTAAAAAGAAACTCTTTTTGACATGGGGTTTCAGAAATTTGCGGATAACACATGATTTCTGTGAACAGAAATTATAAGGATTTAACTGGGGAAAAAAAACGAAATAAAAGATAGTTAAGTACCGCTGGTTGGGAGGAGCATAGCGTTTGACGGGGGCGACGTTGGCGGCGGCTGACGAATCAATGGCAGGATTTTCCAGCATCTTAGCAATTTGTTTTAATTTCTAACTATTTCCAAACTACCAACAGGAAATCACCGCCTATCGCCGCCGCCGCCGCCGCTGCAGTCGCTATAGAAATTAATTATAGTTATCAGTTTGAAGGAACTGGTCTTGGTTAGCTCAATAAATGGGGAAGCATTTCGTCTTCAAGCCTTCAGATAAGACAGTTCTGATGGGTGATCAACGGTGGGATCGGCCCTATTGATTTCACGATCGCCGTCGATAACTCCGTAGCTCGGAAAAAATGATCGAGGGTTTTGAATTAATACAGGCGATTTGTGGATATTTTGCTGGCCGTGGCCCGTGGAAGTCCGAGGAAGATTTTTTACACGGGCTTACTAGAGACTCTGGTTGCACTTGACAGTTTTCTTTTACAACCCCCCTCCCCCAACCCAACAAAAAAAAAAAAAAAAAGCTTTTCTTTTGCCATTTTCCTTGAAAATTCACGTAATTATATCAGTTTTTCCTTCACGTACTACTAGGACCAGTAAGTACATACATCTGAAAATTATGATGGAATAACAGTACTTTACATTTAGGAGAAAAAGTCTAAATCACCCTTAAACTTTTAACCGCATTTTTAGCCCTCTAACAATTATTAAAAAAATTTTGGTTCTCAACCTATTAAAAGTGCAAATTGTTAGCCCTCTATAAATTCTAGTCATTTATAAGTGATGAAAATGAGGGCATTCTTGTTCGTGCAGGAATATAAAACTCCAAAATTCTTAAATTGAATTGTTGTAGCGCAAAAGAGTATCATTTGATGGTGACTAAAGTCTTCATTTTGTTTTTCTTTTTTTTTCTGCTTCTGTTTTGGGTTTCTTATTGGTGTTTGTGGTAGGATGTGTAATGCATCAGATGAAATTAGTTCAGATCTGAAAAGAAAGCTGTGGAATTTCTTTGGATTTCAATTCCACCCTCATCTGAGTAATCTTCCTCCTTTTCTTCACCACAAACAACGCAGCAGCAACCCCCAACAATTCTATTTTTGTCACTATACTCCCAACAATTTTGCTTTCATTTTGTCATCCTCAGCATCATGTCCGCAACCCCAATTCACCTTCTTCCCCTTGTTTCTCTCTTTCTGACAATCCCGGTAATAATTACAGCTTGCATACTATCATTAACAAAAA
Source organism: Coffea eugenioides (assembly GCF_003713205.1). NCBI lineage: Eukaryota > Viridiplantae > Streptophyta > Magnoliopsida > Gentianales > Rubiaceae > Coffea > Coffea eugenioides. The sequence continues at coordinate 49,740,729 of NC_040035.1, read as the reverse complement.
TGAACCGATTGTCCCCTCTGTTGTCTCATTTCCTACAACCAAAACTCCTGTGTGCCAATTTTAAGAGACCCCATTTGGGCAAAACTCCTTTGCCTTGTCTCCTCACACGAGGTCCCATTTGGGCCAATCTCAATTCTCACAAAATCCTCAAATTTTCGGATAAAGTCCCTAACTTTATTAAAATCCCTTCACAAATACCCTTTTTCTTCAGCCTCAATGGCACCCAATAAGTCTCCTACTCAAACTCCTTTGTGCTACAAATTTTTGAGTAATTTCCGTTACCGCTGCCTCCTCCGCCACCTCCTCATTTTTTTTTACTTCCTTGTTTCCCACCCAGCCACTACTTAGTTCTTGATTTCTATCTGCTTTTGCTCTGTGAGTTGAAGTTGAATCCTCAATTGCAATGGAGATTCCCCCCCTCTCCTGCAATTAGAGATTGAAAATGGATAGGGAAGTAACAGTTTTTTACAGCCTTTTAGTTTACTCAATTAATACTCTCGCAGGGACAAGAATGCCCTCGTTACCGTCACTCATAAACGGTCGGAATTCACCGAAGGACCAACAATTTGCATTTTTTATAGATTGAGGGCCAAAAGTTTTCGTATAATTATTGGAAGATTAAAACTTTACATGGCTAAAAGTTCGAGAACCATTGGAACTTTTTTCCTTTACATTTATCATCAAGATTCTGTGTGATAAACTTCATCGGTACAATGTGTAACTAAAAGGCCAAAATCATTGCCTACTTGGTTTAGTTAGTAACGGCAAAGTATGTTTGAATCCCAATGTCTTTATAAAAATTGTGTTGGTGGCGATCCGTGTGATTTTGTAAAAGAACTTTATTGGTAACGAAACAATATGTTCAATTTGTAAGAATTTCAAAAATTCAATCTAACATGTGATTTCGAGAGCATGTTCCGATCATGAATCCTTTAACTAACCTATGGTCTAAGAATTATGTTTTGAATCATGGTAGTGATCGGAGTTGAATCCTGCCCAAACTTTATCGCATGAAAAAAAAAAGCCAAAACCATTTTGACTATCCAACTTTTTTTTTAATGTGTATAATTTTAACTGTCTAATTAATCACACACACATATATAATGTGTCCATTTGAATGTTTAAGAATCTATTTAGATTGTACATTTTTAAAAAAATTTATAGAAAAGTATATTATAGCACCTAGATGATATATATGAAATATAAAGGTAATTTAAAAATATGTTAAGGGAATATTGTAAATTTCTTTTTGATCCAATAACACAAAATCCAAACGAAACCGTGGTGGACTTTTGTGGTAGGTACTCTTTGAGTTTGCAACTCAAATTGATGGGAGATATCAAGATGATACACTTTTCAGAATTTAGAGACAAAATGATAATCTTAAATTTGGAAGGCTAAAAGCGTACAAATCTGGAAAGGGCCATCAAAATTCAAGCATCAATCCAAATCAGAAAGGCGTAACGCTGCATACGGGGGACCAATTTTTAATGAAGTATAAACTGGAGTATTAGCTCGGGCTACTTGACTCGAGTATACGCGTTTATTGGCCAAATAAAAACCCACCCGATTCTTAGAAAAACACTAGAATCAGGATCCGAACCGCTATGGCGCCAAATAAATCGCAAAAAATTGGAGTGTTTGTCACAAAGAATAACTGGAAATTCCGAAAATGGTCGGGGACGAAGAGGGTGCGAGGAGGCCACCCCTGAATCGACCTTGTCTGAAATCCCATAATTCCTTCAATAACTATCCCAAGTGGAAAGACAAGGTGCATGATACTTCTTTCATCTTGTACACTTCATCCTCGTTTTACTGTTCAATCCATCTCATCGCTTTGGACTTCAAATTTGATTTCCGACGGGTTTTTTGTTTTAATTTGATGCTATTGGTAAACTAATTTCTTATGTGGTTATTGCTTATTTTGATCAAGTTTAGCTCAGAGAAAATTGCTTCAAAAGGGCCCGAGAGGATCGAGCGCGCCTGTTTTGGGAATTGAGGTTATCCGACTTCCAGGATGACTCTACTCACCAGCAGGTTCTGGTCTTGCTGTTTTTCTTTTTCTTTTTTTTTTAATTTCTCTTAATTCACAGAGAATTACTTCCTCTTTTTGCAATATGAATTGATAATTTTCATGCCATGGGGAATTGGGATGTTTTTTTTTTTTGGTATAATTCCCTCAACTTAGTTCATGCTTTGGACAAAAACTAGTGTAAAGAATGTTTAGTGCGTATTATGTAGTTAGTGACACCACATAAGTAATAAGGCAACCTTCTAGTAATTTTAAATGTATGATAAGAAGAGTTATCAATTTTGCAAGCATAGCTTTCGCCCTAGGGTTGCAGTTCTCATTCATATAGAATTAGTTCTCCATGATAGATAGGCCTAATTTTTTATTGGAACTAAGGGATAGTAATGTTTAGGGCATTTAATGGCTGAAAAAAGTGTTTGTGGCGGTTGAGGTGAAGCTTTTAGCCATTCCTTTCATGACGTTACATCTAGCCATGCTACCTTTCTGTCTTCCCAAACCGGATACTTACTGTAGGACTCTGTTTTATGGGTTAGATTCACCATAACACATCGGACGCGTAGAAACTATGGAAGACTCTTAAACCTCTTCATCTCTTCAAATCGTTTCTATTTGTTGGAAGAGAGGACTACATAGTGGATAATTGTGCTCTCCGTATTTAGCCGACTGTCTTCAACTATTGCTGCGGGTCTTGTCGTCGCCTAGGCCCTAGGGGGTGGCCTATTGATAGTAGTGTTCCAATTATCTTGAGGTGGAGTTTGTGAATGAGGCATAGCTGGAGAGTAAAATAAAGTTATTGTTGGATGCCAGAATGTGAAGGGAAAAATTACATGCGAACTGTTGTTTGGGTTAATCTTCTTTTGTTGCTTGAATCGAGTCAAATTTGTTTCTTTCTTAAGCTGGTATTTGTTTGGTCTTACCATCTAGGCATCATCAATCTATGCTATATTTCTTTTTCTGGTTGTAGGATATCATAAAGTCAACTTTCCGGGGTATAGTTTCTGATGAGCTGAAAAGCATAAAGGACTCCTCTCTGGACATCAATTTTGGGGATCCAACTCTAATAACTGCAGATGATGATGCTATATGGGACTATGATGGTCTGCACACTGCTTGCCAAGGCGATTGTGAAGAAATTTTGTTAGAAATGCAAAGAATATTTTATGATGATCTTAGGATGGAAGAGAGCAAAAAAGGTATTCTTGGTAGGCCCAGTATTAATTGTTAATTGGTTGCAAAACACCCAACTGGTGAGAGGAATAGAAAATGGATGTTTCTGCTATTTGAGCTCCATAAAATGTTTTCCCCTTTGGTTTTTAAATATACTAATGCATCAGCTAAGTATTATGCAACCATCTCCCCAGTATTGATCTCCGTTTTGACTGTTTTAGCTTAGGTGGTGGTCTTTTTATTTGGAAATTGACATTAAAATGAAAATGTTGTATAATCAACTTGACTTTAGATTCACTTCCTGTAGTGCATCTTTTCTCCCCCTTTTTCTTTTACTGTGGAAATGAATTTGCATCATTTTGAGCTTAAAATTAATTTAGCTCCTTGCAGAATCAGAAATCTCTATCAGAAGTTGGGATGATGAAGAAGATGAATACTTGTCTCATGCAGTATATGAGCATATGCAGCTTAATGATGAAGAGGTATGTTGAAAGTTGAAACTGCTGCAGAAACTATTTGATTTTGAGTTTTCTATTTTAAGCAAATTTAAGATTAAAGGTTGAGGATTGACATTTGGAACAGGTAAAAAAGGTGGTCTGGTGTCCCCGCTGCAAGCGAGGGGATTTGCGAGAAGATGCTTTTCATATTTTTTGCTTGTTGTGTCAACTTAAACTCAAGAGAGGTGATGAGGTTGTATTCTCTATTTCTTTGTTCTTTTAGCTCGTTACATTTTTTTTCCCTCTGTCTGGCTCTAAACAGTAATTGTTGGTTGTTTTTAGTTGTAGTGGATTGCTAGATAGATAATGGTAGGAGGATTTGTTGGTCTGCAGAGAATGCCAGGTCCATGCAGTTGATATTTTTGCTTTTATACTTTCCCCCATTTTCTATCCTTTCTCTTTTACCAGGGGGAGGCAGGGCTTGACAGCTTCAAGCTAAGCCCTGCTGCAACCTTTAATTCCCCTTTTGATTCCTGTTAACTTAGGGGAGAACTGGCATCACTTGCAGTTGTTCGATAGTGGCACTCATGTATAGAATTATATCTGATGATAAACCAGATTTCATTGTACCCTGTTATAGCTTTTTTTTCACAGGTGTAACATGAGTTTACAGCATTGGTATCATTTAATAACTTATATTATCTTCCTGCAATTCAAATTAGCTCCTAAATTCCAAGTGGTTGCCTTATTATGTTGTTTGCTAAGGCTAAGGACAACTGTAATTTCATTTTTAGGATAAACTTTTTACAGTTATTGTCATGGGTAATTGGCATTTTGTCTTCACTAGGTCTGATGAGATATGTTGTTTAACACTTAAGCTTATCGCTGCTTAATGTAATTTGCCTTCAAAGGATATGATTGCAGTTAAAAATTTCTTTGTTTCCAAAAAATGAAATGGTAGCTGGCTTACGTGGTTTTTAAGTTGCTATAGGCTTCTCTCTTGACCTTGGCAATTGTAAAAGAGAACCAAATGGTGTAGTAATGTTCCTCTGTGCAATATTTTGTTTCTCACTTACAGTGAAAATCTACTATCTAGGTGCATCTTTTGAGTTGGCTTCTGGTTATATCCTTTTCTTCTAATATGCAGCTGTTTAGTGTCATGCCAGATATTTACATTCTGTAGTTTCTAGCCTTTAAAAATAAAAAAAATTACTTAGGTGAAAAGATAGATGTATTTTCATACCTACATATGATCCAGTAATAATATTCTAAAGATTCGAAGTTGTGAAACGTCTGCATTTGTCTGTTCTGCAAGTTACATACTAGATGATTGTTCAGTTGTTCAGGACATGCAACATGTCAAGCATGGCAAGAACTAGGTGTTACCTTTCCTCTATCACTGATATGTTTTTGCGTCTCCACAGGTAAATTTAGAACTTTTACGAATTCGGTTGGCTGAAGCTCATGCGGAACATCTTGATAGAGGTTGCAGATTGAGACCTGAGTTCTGCACTGAGAGTAGATTTGGACTGACAGCCTTGTACATCAGGTGTGAAGGTTGCAGTACGTTTGAGATTGTGATATAGCTGCTTAATATTGGTGTTATAGGAAATAGTTTGCAGGCTTTTGTTTTATCTATACTGCATGCTTCCTTTTGTTTTAATAGATGAATTATGACGGAGCAATCATATTCGAATCTTGAAGGTCTATACAAATCTTGTCAATTTTCTTTTGGGCTATCGCATCTTCAGAAGTTTCTTAACCATTTGAACCAAAATGGATAAAGGAAGTTACTGCAATCAGTATAAAAAGCTAGCTACAAGAGAAATATAATAGTCTGTTACACACAGAACCCGTATTTACTGAAATACTACAAATCAAACACACCACCATAATAGCGATAAAGGAATGGAATGAGTGAAAAACAGTTGCTGTATCCCCTACAGTAGCCATTGGCTGCTAATCACTGAAATAGGAGACAATTCAGCATAATTCTCTGTTAAGCTATTATTAACTGTACAAAACGATCTGAAAATAATGTGCCTATACTACATTATGCCCTATGTAAACTGAAAAAGGCCACAAAACGGTGTAATTTAACATATATAACCCCAAAATAATCAATAAGAGAGAATAGAAGCAGCAAACCAAAGTTCAAATAGGCTTGAAGTACGAAGCTACGGAGAAAGCTGAAGAATTGCCGAAGAACTATCAAGAAGTAATGCTTTCAGGGCACAGAGAAGCAAAGATACCTGATATTAGTCTCTTTTAGTGCTTTTATCATTTTAATACACGCAAGAGACGTGGTTAATATTCTTTGCATTCTCAAGCGTAGAGGAAAAATATTGCCAGATGCTCTAGTAAGGTGAAAAAAATCCTCATCCCCTTGGCCAATCAGGCAAGGAGATCAACACAAAGCAATGAAAGCGAGAAAGCAAAAATAATGCCGCTGGGACCAAAAAATTACTTTTTTTTTTCAACAACAATAATAATTATATAATCTATTTTATCCTAATCTATCACGGAAGGAAACCTAAGAAGACTTGTGTGTTATGAGCTAGTATGCATGCAGACTTGACTAAACCAAGAGAATGTTATAACACCAACGTTGATTTTTTTTTTGCTGTAGGTGAGATTTGAACCCTCACCACTGAGCTTGGTTCAGTGTTGCAAAAAATCACTTCATTTTATAAATTATTGGTCGTGACTCTTTTTGTTATATAGTTTAGAAAATGTTAAGAAACGTAAAATAATCTTATTAATGGACACTGAATCTACAATACAGTTTCAAGGAAAGCAAAGAACAACAAAGAAAAAAATTGCCATCAGATGCCCAAAAACTTGACAGCCAAAATGAGTACACGCTGTCGAATTCTCAGCTCGACAATAGAACAAGGCTCATTTTAATGTTCTCAAAGGCAAGTGCTGTATACATCTTAGACCACCAAGACTATATAACCAAAACAATGATGAAACAGGTAAAAATTTGGCAAAATACAAGAACAATCATCTTAAGCATTCATTTTGAAGACCCAAGTGTGACACAGGAGCAGAGAATGAAGACAACGCTATTCTTAACACCAATCAACCATCCCAATTCCTTTGCTCCATATTCCTCGTGCAATATCATCCATTTACAGCAACAATGTTATAGTTGATTTCACCGCACAAGCAAACTCCATATTCTACAACCACCTCGTTTCACAATTGACACCTCAGAAACCCAACGAAAAATAGCACAACGGTGCTGATCTCATCAGAGTCTTACCCAAAATCATTTATCTTCTACAAAATATGCTGCTTTTAAAGAGTTCGATCTCACAGATAAAGAATGATCAAGCATTTAAAAGAGCTCCTCCGAATTGAATTTGTTCCAGGCTTCCTATATTGGACACAGAGAACAGTAAGAAAGATAATAGTAGTTTTGAGCAAGCAGTAAAATATCTTTTCACCATGTGCAGAGACATTTACATGCTGTATCTTATCTCCCAGTCACCTAAAGCCCAAAAAAAATACTTTTACATTATAAATGCATACATAGTGAATGCAAAAGTGCAAATTCTACCAACACCAAAATTTATCAATTTATCATATGAACTCTACAATTAATTGTATTCAAGTCCCTAAACTGTTTTCTAGTCATTTGACCGTTCATATTCTTGCACATGAGTTTCAAGATGTACGATAATATTGTAAAACGCGCATTCGTAGTATTTTAAAACACACACACAATCATAGTGATTTTAAAATTCTCCTGACAATATCTAGAAAAAGACTTTGACAGTCAGATTGTGACAACAAAGTGCAATTTCTGTTTTTATAGCAAGAAAAAATCAGTCAATCCATGAATAGCACCAGTACCTTAAGTAGATCAAAGACCTTCTCAGCAATGTACTTCTGCTGAAGAGTTGCACCTTTCTGTTGCACCTTGTCAGGATGTATGCATAAAGTTGCTTTTCTATATACTTTTTTGACATTTGGACCAGTAATCAGATCAGTCAAAGAAACAGGTTGCCAACCACATTCAGGCCAAAGCACCTAAACAAACAACAAATGGGAACTAGTTGGCACCTCTCATTGTGTAAGGAAGAAAAGAAAACCATTAAGTGCCTTTCTCAAACACCAATAATAATGTCAAAACTTGAGAACATATCCATGCATACGCATAAATGCACAGGTCTAATAAATCACTTTATCGTGCATACAACTATCTTTTCTGATAAATGGAGTTCAGAATTTCTCCAGAAAATATATTTCGACTTGGTAAACATCAGACTTTAGGGTTTGAGTAGGAATAAGGATGGGAATCTTGTAGTAAAGTGCACGCTATCTTTCTCTGATGGATGGATTTCAGAATTTCTACAGAAAATATTTCGGCTTAGTGAACATCAGATTTTAGGGTTTGAGTAGGCGCAAGCATGGGAATCTGGTAGTGAAGTGGAAACCATAGCCAACAATATCAATATTTAGACTGACAAGCACAACAATTTTCTGAGATTAAATTTACACCAGGACGCTTGACATGACTCGTTTATTTTGGCTCATATCCAAAAGGAACTGAAGCAAAGGGCTTTTCTAGTGTTTCAAATCTTTCTTCAAGAGAACTAAGCATCAATATCTTGCTTAGACCAATGATACGTTTTTCCATCAAGAAAAAAGAAAACTTGAAAAGAATAACATAGAAAGTACATGTTGGAAAAGGGATATTCAAGTAATAATTTGTCCGCCAATGAGGCATTAGTCCAGTGGCTAAAGTTGAGGCCCTAGGTAGAAGTCCTAGGTTCAAATCCCCTTGCCCCCTCCCCGCTTCTTAAGTCCCACCCCTCCCCTGCTGGAAATTTTTTTTAAAAAAAAAAAAAATTTTGTCCAGATATACGGTATTTATGGATATTTAAGTGATAATATGTCCATATATACACTATCCATGGGCAAAACCTCAGCCAAACCCAAAGCTGTTAAAGAGCATTAACTCTATTTGCCTCTAAAAGAAGGATAAATAACTTTTGTCACTTGTATCTAGACACTAAACAGTTAATAGTTTTTCCTATGTGTAAGATATAGGACTCACTTTTGAAAGCATTAAACAAGCAACAGAAAAGGAAAATAAATGCCTACAAGCAAAATGGGGAAACAATTAATTTTCCCACCAATAAGAGAATATTTTTGGATTAAAATTAATAATTTAATAAAACACAAATAAAGATAGATTTGATCAAATGAGAAAAAGGAACAAAAACGTTGCCAATCTTACAAAGATAGAAGCACTCATATACGTACATGCATGAAGAAGCATCTGAATAAAATAGCACAAGTATAAACATACATATTGCAAGGTAGACAGGAGTGCACGCAGATTTCCTTCTTTCCCTGCAGCCCAACGTTTGATTTCAATATCTAATGTTTCAGCTATCCTCTGCAACAAATGAAAAAGAAAAATTAGAAAGGCTACATTGAAATTGATCAAAAAGATGAAACTCATGTAGATTCAAGACAATTACTATGAAAGCAATGCCAAAAAGCAGATAAGAAAAGGTAAGTCATAATTGGTAGAGTTTAGCTACCAGTAATAGGTGATGCATCTGATAGCATTTTCAAATGAAAACTCACTCAAAGGAGGAAGGTCAACTTTCTATATTAACTTGATCTTGCAGATGTATCAAAAACAAGAAAATTACAGGAAACAATACTTAATGTTACTTTGTGCAACTTATTCCCTAACCACACCACCACCTAAAAACAATGTTAAAGGAACCAAATGGACTTGATAGAAAGTATTCAATGCCTAAATTCAAGTATCATAACAATGAATACATTATGGCCTATGAATAGCTATTCCATGTTGCCAAAAATTTCAATGAGAAGATGACCCAAACTTCCTGAATCATAAACGAACAAGTAACCTAAGCTAAATGAACAAATAAAGAAAACGCTAGAAAAATGCAGAATGAGAATTCTTCAAATGTCAACAAGCAAACAGTTTTACTTCCAACCAACGAATATAGGCATAGCTATATGAGATCCAAGCATGCCCTAATATTCTTATACTCACATATCTTTCTTCCTGTTCCTTCAGAGCTTGAATGTCACGCTGATTCTTTTCTGCTAGTGCTTTAGCCTGAGCAGAGAAATCAAGTATCAGTTTCAAGCCTCAATACAAAAGCCACACCAGCTATTTGCAGGAGAAGCCCAAAAAGAAAATATTAAAAGACCAAAAAGAAAAAACTACCAAAATCAATCAAAATTACTGATTAATAACCCAGTAATTAATAACCCTCAGAGATCAAGAAGAATAAAAGCACCACCAACTAGGGACAGGCACCCAGGGAAATGGGGAAAAGAAGGAAAAAAGATCTACAGAATTATGCAACATCCAGGTTAACAACTCTTGTGTGAAAAGTAAGTTCATCCTGAGAACAGAAGACATACTGCACGCTCTTTAGTCCGTTGGTGGCGCTCCATTCTAGCTCTTCTTCTTTCTTCAGTTTCTCCTTCAACCTCCTGAAATTCTCCAGATGATGGAGCTGCTTTCAAAGGAATATTGTTCAGAAAAATCCAAAATAGTGATAAAATCTAATCTAAAGCTGCTACAAAGCTGCTACAAGGCCAAATGCAACAAAAAGTACCTGCAAAAATCGAAGATAAATCATCAACGATGTTGGTTGTTGAAGATGCTTTCCTCATGTTGGATGAGGTTCCGCCAAATGAAGTTGGTTTTGGCCCTTGAGGTCCACCAGTACTTTGGAAATTTGTATCGAACATTGTTTCCTGGGAAGAATGAAAGGGAAAAGAAAATGAGATGATCACTAAAACTTTTAAAAAGCAGAAGACTATTGCAAGCTCATATGCTCATATAGCTTTTCATACTCACAGAAGAATTGGCCCTTGGTCTTGGTGCACTGCTGGGTCGAGAATTCATGCTAAAAAATGATTCAAAATCATTATCATTCCTCTGCTGATTCGCCCGTGCAGCAGCAGCCGCCTTTTCTCTAGCTTCTGCTGCTGCTCTCTCCCGAGCCTCTGCAGCAGCCCTTTCAACAGCAGCTCGCTCAGCTCGACGCCGTGCTTCTGCAGCAGCCTTTTCAGATGCAGCTCTATCTCGTGCTTCTCTCTCCCTAGTTTCTGCATTAGCCCTTTCCCTGGCTTCGGCAGCAGCTTTCTCTGCTCTTTCCCTAGCTTCTGCTCCTGCCCTTTCACGGGCTTCATTTTGGGCTCTCTGAACTGCTGCCCTCTCGGCCCGTTCTCGAGCTTCTGCTTGTACTTTTTCAACAGCAGCCCGTTCTGCTTTTAAGCGAGCTTCAGCAGCTGCTCTCTCACGAGCTTCCCTAGTTGCCCTTTCCACAGCATGTCTAGCTCTCTCCCTTTCAATCTCCCTTGCTCTCTCAAGTCTCCTCTGTTCTCTCTCCTCCTCTTCCCTTTGTAGCCGCTCTTTTTCCAACCTCTCTTGATTTTCCCTGTAGTCTCTCTCCTGCACATCTTGCATGTCATGCACATTTTCTCGACTTCTAGCCACTTTTGCATATTCTCTCTCGCGTACTTCCTTAGCATGCCTGAATTTAGCCTCTGCCCTATCCATAGCCTCCTTCATGGCAGCTGCTGATGCAGCAGCTACTGAGCTTGCATTCATTTCTTCTTCCAAATGGACATTAGATTCATCAACACTGTTTTGAGTCCTGCCCGTGGCAAAATCCTCAAGTTCGTCTATTTGAGAAGCAGAATTGCCCTTCCCTGCAGTCCAAGCTGCATTAGGACTTTGAGAGAAGGAACTGTAGCTTGGTGGTGAAGCAAAGTCATCACTCTTCTTCTTTGTATTTGAAGAAAAGAATCCTGTTTCTGCTTTTGAAGTTCGCCTTGGTATAGGAGGTGGAGGTCGCGAAGGAGGAGGAGCATTTGTGGGTGGAGTGAAAAGAGGAATCTCGAACACAGTTAACCAAATATCATCAAGTGTTTGGCCATGTTCTTGTGATCTCGGAGACGCATCTGCCGGGGAATTTATCTCGTTAACATTAGAACTGACACGTGGAGGTGAAGAAGCATTTTGATGATAAGATTTCTGCAAATTCTCTGAAACATTTGGAACGTCAAAAGGTGGGGGTTCCTGAAAACTGTCATCAGGTGCATTCCTCTTTGAGTGGCTTTCAGATTGTCTAACAGAAGATCTCGCATGATCCTGACCTGCAGGTGTTTGAGTATCACTCGCACTTGATCCTGACATCAAAGGGCTCCTGTCCTTCCCTCTGCTACCCTTCTCTGGAGAAAATGGAGTTGAAGATTTGCCAAAACCATTCAAGGGATCTAGATCATCAAATACCCCACCAGCTTTGGAGCTTCCAGATTTACCAAGCCTGCCAATCTCTTCCAGTGGATCAACAAAAACACCTGCAGATGAAGACACAGGCGGTGAAGTTGAATCTAAAACTACAAAAGGATCATCCACTGTGTTCGGAGTTGATTGACTGAAGCTGCTCGTGGATTTTCGGCCTTGATTTGACTCTGAAACTGGCCTGAAGAGAAATCAACACAGGAAAGGGAAGGAAGGTTGAGCTGATTAGAGGTAATAGTGGTACAGCAACAAATAAACTAACTTCCAGAAAAATTCCCCAAAAATTGAAATGAAACAACTGAAGAAATTAGCATCGGATGTGCAAAATGCTGCAAGATAATTTTTTCTATCAAAATTCCAAGAATTTCTGGTTACTAAATTTTGTTGGCGTGACTGGAATGCAATCACTATTCCCAATATCAAATAGAAGCGGATGCAAAGCTATCCAGTAGAATCTTTTCCTCCACAAGTGACAGAAGGATTCATAATCAGATAGTCTTGCATAAACATCATTGTGGATGTTTGAGGTTTGCAATCATAATAAAACATCAAAAAGGACCGAAGATGTGCTTCTACCGTCACAATTCAGATTCTTCTAACAAATAAGAAAACTACGTGGAATAGACAGTGCAACTCAGCACCCTACATCCAACCAATTTAACCAACCAAAAAACTTGCTATCGATGAGTTCCTCTCTTTTCCCCCCATATTGGAGAAGCCAATTAATTTCACCATGGATTCCATGAACTACAATTCCATATTTTCTTCAGATATTGACAACAGGTATTCTTGAAATTTTGAACAGCAACAACCTATTTCCATATTTTCTTCAGATGCTGACAACAAGGATTCTTGAAATTTTGAACATCAACAACCTTGGCCCCTAGTACAGAACATCCCAAACAACGCCATAATTACTTGTACTCTTATTTCGCTGGACCAAGTAAATGACTCTTTTCAGGCAGAAATGAATTATTACTTATACCACAAAATCTTTCCTAAACAGTTGAGTTTTTCCAGATTAAAATATTTGATAAAGAATAAATCAAAAGGAGGAGGGGGGGGGGGAAGGGGGGGAGAGAGAGAGAATGGGAGCTATCAAGGGCCAAACAAGATGCATATGCCTTGTAAATGCTAATTTCATTTTAGCATGCTACAGAGTTATGACGCAGTCTACAAACACAAATGCTGCTTCATTGTAAATGTTCTTTATATTATTCCAAAATGTAACTGGAAAAGCTCTACAAATTCAAAGTGCAAATATCATCCTCTAATAGACAAACAAGGCTTAAATCAACATTCACAAAGACCAACTACAGCCTAACACAGAATAGGAAGTCCAAGGCTACACAAGTTTTATCAAACGAAATTTGCCATACATGAGCTGAATAATGCTACATCCCTATGCTGAAATAACAACTGTTTCACCAATTCTATCAGACACTATGCAATTCAAGCTTCAGATTCAATTCCAAACCAAACACTGGGAATTCAATTAACTTTACATTGACAAGCTTATATATAAGGCGTTCAAGTACCTGTTACTATTAGCAGGAGTGCCACCGGCAAGACCGCCAAATAAATCATCAAAACCTCTCGAACTGGTGCTCCTACTACTACTACTCTTGACCTCTGGCATTCGTTCATTCATCGTTATATTCCCCAATAAATCATCAAACCCTGCTGAACTCGAGCTCTTGTTGTTATTCCTCTCATTCCTCCCCAATTTCCCGAGCAGATCATCAAACTGATCATTCCGATTATTACTAGAATTATTACTCTGACTCCTCCTAGGAGGCGACGCCATGGATGCAAACACATCGTCATCAAACTTCCCCGCAGACGACGCAGATTTGGTTTTCACCCCCGGCAATCCGTCAAATATATCCTCGTCGTACACGGGCTTATCATAAACTGGAGCCGAGGAAGTCTTGGGATGATTATTACTGTTACTGTTAGCGGTCGCAGAGGAGGAGGATTTGAAAATGGAGTCGTAATCGAAATCATTCCCCGGCGAGGAGGACTTGTTGTTATTACTATATCTTGGAGGTCCGCCGAAGACGTCATCGAACAAGAAGCCATCGCGATTACTACCATGATCGTCGTAAAAGGCGGCAGAGGAGGAAGATCGAGCGGAGGAGGAGCGGCGATCTCCACCTTCGGATCTCATAGGGTTGGATTTGCCTTGGGGTCTGTAGCCGAAGTCGCGTGCGAGCACATCTAAGTCGTCCATTTCGAGGAAAGCAGCTCCGGTGAGTCTTGCGGGCGGATCTGCAGGGAACTGGAACTACCCGTCCCACTAAGAGCAATAAGTGGGGGTGCCGGACGGATCTGAAAATTTAACGGAATCGGAGGGGCAAAATGGTCTTACTATTTTCAGCCGGTAAGATGATTAGAAAAGAATGATAGAAAAAAAGAAAAAAAAAAAAAAGAAGAAATGAATCGAGGCAATCAGGCCTATTTAATTCTACAAAGATATATCTTCTACCTTTGTACACAGATTTATTATAGATGAGTTATCATTTTATTACAGCGGAAACAGAGGGAGAATGAGAAGGCAAATTTTGAACAGGGGAAGAAGGGGAAGAACAGGCCGGTGGCTTTTGGTATCCTGTTGTCTTTATGTTTTTTCCTTGTCCTTTCCAATATGCTTTGCTTGCTTTCCCACTTGTTAAATTTTGGTGGTGGTGGCAGTGGCCTAGTCGGGGACTATTCGGGGGTGCTGCTGCGGTGCGGTGCTTTGCTTTTTTCCCCTTCTTGGCTCGGCGTCGTCCCCTTTCTATTTTTGCATCTGTTTTTATTTTCGGTTCTCCGTCTACAATTGTATAGATTTATTCGTTTATTTTCGAGTGATTAGATGGAAATGACCATTTCCTCAACTCAAGTTGCACTAATTTTGGGCAAAAGTGACTATTGCCTTGGTATTTTTGTTAATTTGGATCTTGTTCCCCGCGTGTTTGGCTATCCTGCTACGGATATATATATTTATATATGTATACATTTTAGGGAAAATTACATAAACCTCCCTTGAGGTTTCTGACATTAACACTCACTTCCCTTGTATTTTGGAAAATAGCATCTACCGCCCTTGAACTTAAGGTTTGTGTTGCAGATTCAGTCCATACCAAAAAAGTTACCATTAAAAATTTTTTTTTAAGGAGTGAGATGAGAAATTTATACCAGATTTGCCCTTCATACTGCTTGCCAAGTTGTATTAATAAAGAAATGATAAAATATGAAAAGTTATTAAGAATTAGTAAAATTCAACGGGTGTAAATGCAATTGAATGAAGTTTACCAACAATACATGAAAGAACAGCGGATACTAATGGTTAGTTAAATGACTAGATATCCAGGTTCTTGCAGCAAAGTTTATAAAGAATATATGTCACTTTTAAAATTTTCTATTAGTAATGTGAATAGCTATTTGTGGGGATAACACAACTGCTTATATTGTCAGCACCAGTCATATACAAAAAAAATATTGTTGAACAATTAGTTAATTAACAACATACTTAAGTATCACTAAAAGTTATTGGACATGATATAAGCCTAGTTACAAGTAATTAGAAGTGTATACTAATAAGATAAAGTTGTCTTTAGTAAATAAAAATTGCAGTGAATGCGTTAGAACCACGTACTAAAACTGCTTCTACTGCTGATTTTTCCAAATTACAGAGTTATAACTATATTGACGGAAAAAGATGTAGCAATTTAAGAAGTAGTAGTAGACTGAACTATAGGAGATTTTGAAAAAGAAATTACTTGAGCAGATACATTTGTGCAAGTTCCCTTTATACTTACTTTAGTAGAAACTCCAAAATTGCTTATGGGTCTTCCTCTCTGCAGTTGTATAAAATTAGACTTAAATTAATTGGTTTGAAGAACACAATATGGAAACATGCACGCCGTTTTCTACCCTTAATTGGCATCATTCCTTAGTTTTGCTTACAATAGCTAATGATGCTAAAACTCATAGGTAATATAGTTCAATTAGTCACTCAATTTGTTGACAAAAAATAATTTTGCTTTTCTGAAATTCGTTCATTAAGTTTTTGCAATTAGTAAAAGTATAAAAGTAAAATCATACAATTTATTGTTAGTAATAGGTCCAATTTCCTCTTAGGGGAGGATAGTGCAATTTTAGAAATCATAGGAGAGGTAAATAATAGTAGTGTTGGAAATCTGAGGGGAGGCTTCTGCAATTATCCTTTTTTTTAATCATCCATACTAATCCATTGGATTGCCAATATATGTAACGAGTAAAGTATCTTCCCCAATATTTGACTTGATTGATCGAGACATTAATCAAGCGATCATAAAATTTATGATTAAATTCTCATATCATCTCCTTTTCATTTCTCCTTTATAAATTTTGAAGTTTCTTGCAGGTACAAAAAATAAAAATAAAAGAGTAACATAAGGTTTGTTTTCATGCTAGATAAACGTGTAATTACCGGTAAATAAATTAGTATTACTGTTACACTTACTAGTTTTGTTAATACACATTACCAAATTCAAAACTACCATGACTGTCTTAACTTCTCGTGATTAATGAGCTACCTCACTATGTAGAGTTGTACAAAGAGGTTATTAGTCCCTGCTAGGTGGGGAAACGACACTAAGAATTTGAACTTTGTCCGAAAAATTATAGGGTAGGGTACCCCGAATGACTATTTATACCATGGATATTGATGGTTATTTACCTTTTGTGTCTAACATTTATTTCTCCAACCTCATTTAGTAATCCGAATTATTTACTTTTGCGCTTATCACTTCAACTGTACAAAACGTACACAGTACTTATTGGTAAGAAAGGTAGGAGAAGTTGACTTATCAGATATTTGAAAGATTTTCGTGAAATAGAAAGGAAAGGAAAGGAAAGGAACGGATTTAGAAGGATAAAGCCTATACTACAATTAAAAATATTTTTCCAACCAAATTCGGGCAAAAAAGGAAAGAAACTGGTTGAAAGCCTACTAATATTTTTTAAATACCCATCTTGCCCTTAAAAAGTTATTGCATGAATTTGTATTGACTTTATATCCAAAATCATTCCACTTCTTTTCAAAAATTCCGAACAACATTAGAATCACTTCTCTTCTTTCTTTTTTTTTTTTCTCTCATAATTTAACAGTTTTCTCATCCTTTTTTCTCTGCCCTAAACTCGCAAACTAGCTATAAGTGTGTCAGTGTAGATATAACCAAGAAACACATAATTTGTGTGCTAAACTCTAAAGTTGGACAGGTGAGGTGAAGTATGAGTTTTTCACCATTGATCTTTGCACATGAATCATTTTGTGGATGGAAGAAGAAGAATAATTGATTGTGCCAATATTTGCAAAAACACATTTTTTTTTTTTTTGGTTTTTTTGGGGGGGGGGGGGGGGGGTTTTAGGCCAAAAGATCATCACTTTTTCTTGGGAAGACAGTTAAAAATAAAATAGAATGTACTTCATTTTCTTTGGACTCAGAATAAGACACACGTTATAAATATCTGACAGTTCTTTAGTTTTTGAGATGATGGAATAAAATGCACATATTACAGACATTTTTATTACAGTGCTATACATAATGCACTTGTATTATTTTAATGAAGTTCAGTAACGTAGTGAAGTCCCTTGTCTATTAGTATTAGCGTTCAGAGTTCAATGACAATCATCTGGACATTTGTAAGCCCTTTGATTTGCCTCTGAAGAAAGAGTATCGTTTCAAGTTTTGGCTTACTTGGACAAATGAATCTGTAGTCTTGATTTCTTCTGTATTCTACATCGATCCTGTCAACTTATGAATCAAATCTTATTGATTACCATTGAAAAGAACAATAATCCCACGTTACTTCTGTCTTTGTTAGCACGAGAGAAGGATTGATTACCTTGTTTGTAAGCTGATGCTAGAACGAGAAGGATATATAGCAGTCAAGCAACTACTAGAGTGCAATATTCATTCGAACCATGAGATCTTGTCTGTGTTTTTCTTTAGTTAGCTTTTGGGTCTGGATCGAATGATGAATTCCGAATTTCAAATTTCAAATTTTTTTTGTTCACATCTTCTTTAACCAGAAGTTGGCACATCATTCATATGAATCAAGACCTGAACAATGGATGATTCTGATTGTGGAAGTCCTGTTATAGTATCATGTATGTGGGAAAATGTTGTGATCAGTTAGCAGCAAGAATACGAAAAAAATCAGGAACAGCAGTCTTCTTTTTTCGTGGCGAAACTGCAAAGTAATAAAAGAATGAATACAAGAAAGCATCCAAAAGATTGTCTGTCAATTGAACAACTGATCCAAAAATGCTAGACTTCCATCTCCATAATTACAGTCCAGAAGCAAAATGTTTCCGTGACTGAAAAGAACACAAAATCTGAAAAGTATAATACTAATAATTTAGTCTCTAATCCTCATCCTTATCTCTAAAATAAGAGCAACAACAAACAAAGCAACAAGAACCACAGCATAGCCAGTATTCCAAGAACTTCCTGCATCACTGATATGGATCCCATAGAAAACGTTCGCCGCGGCCAGCACTATCAAAGCTCTCCCAACGCCATGATGGTACCAGTTCCAATATTTCCTCACTTTCGATTCTTTATCTGGCCGAACCAAAGCCGCCATCAACTAGCAAGAAGTCAGTTCAAACAAGATTGGTAAGAAAACAAGAAGACTTTGTATGCCATGCATGCATCATATACAAACTGATTACTTCTTGCAAATAATAAAAAACGTAACACGAAAACGAACCAACCTGGAGGCAACCAAGTACGAGAACGGTGATGCCGATGGCTTTGTGTTTATCGACGTTGGCGCTGACACGATTGCTCAAGACAAGACCTGTAATAATACCTGCGAGACCCAGCATAAATCCCAATGATTGGATGGCTGCGTGGGAATAGAACCATATTGGATCCCATTGCCTCATGTACCGAGCCACCATTGCTCCGATCGCCATCAGAATTCCCCATCCTAGCATCACTAAGATCCCGTGGCTTTTTCTCAGCGAATTTGTGTTTGTACTCGTGGTTTGAGTTTGACCTGTTGTACATGCATGATCAGCCAGAGTGATTAAACACAAACAATGCTTACAACTTCTGGGATTCTCTATATATAGGATATATAGTAAAAGTCATCTAAATTCAGAACGGATCGATTTAGGTTCTGAGAATTAGTAAAATTTGTCAACTGTGATGGGGTAGTCTGACCCCATCAAAACTGTGATGGAGAACGAATGAGATTTAAGAAGAAGTTAAAACTCGAACCTCTGCATCCTGAAATCTCAACCTTAACCATTAGACTAACCCCTCATTGACACAGCCCCTCTGACAAACTAAACAAGACCATGGAAATCAACCATCCTTGCGAAAGTGCAAGGACTATGCATATGCGAGAAACGGTACTACAAATTTGTGAAGTGAACGCGTAGCCTTAAGATTCCAAAAGATTACATGTTATACTCGGTCAACTTGATGACGAAACGTGAAAAAACAGTAACTAGCTGACCTTCAAAATAAATGGAAAGAATGGGCAAGAAAGAAAAAAAAACTCAAATACGGCAGCATACCCTTTTAGTCCTTACCGGTACGATTAGTCGTTCAAGAGAAAGTTCGCAAAGTTCAATGGATCATGCATCTTCAAAAATATTGGCCTAGTCATCCTTTTCATTTCTTTTTTTTTTTTGGGTAAGTATATGTTCAGTCAATTTTCTGAGATCAGCCTTACATAAATACATAATCTTGTTTTTTCCCAAGGAAAACCTTAAACAAGTTGTATTAAGACACAGTCGTACCTACTACCTAGTACAGCAGAATTAATAAGTTGTATTAATATACAGTTGTAATTAAATTCATTAATTGATTGAATTACGAGGTGGATTATATGCACGAATGGTTCGTAAGGACTGCTTTGAAACGATTTCCCAAGAAAACTTCCCTAAGGTAATGGGGAACGGATTACTGTTTCTGCTTATTTTACGAAAATATGTTTAAATGAATACATATTAAAAAAAAAAGGTGTATGCATGAAATTCTGGTAGTATCTTTTATTTTTCTCGAACAACTAAGAATCAAGTGTGTTTGGACAGCTGATTATTTGTCCAAATATATTTGCTTACATCACCATTACAATTTTCAATATACCTTTTTATCTTCCCAATTATCTTTTTATCTCACATACATCACATCACAAAAAGTGCTACAGTAAAAATATCTCAAATAACTAACAATCCAAACACACAAGTTTCTATGGGAGTAAATCATGCTAAAATATTATTTTAAAAAAATGCCACAAACTTAGCAGTTAAAAAAAGGCCCAAGTTGCTGATTACTGCAACAAAAACTTACTTACCGGAACATGCTGAACTCAATTAGAAATTCAACCTCATAAAGAGACCAATTCATCGAGTTACCTGTGAATCATGTCGCTAAAGCTACCCTTTTATAGATGTCCTCTGTAGTAAGGAGAGGACACTAGAAGGAGGGCTTTGATTCTAAAGGCTAATGATTGTGACCACATCCTTACAGGTCACAAGCTTAATCATTTGATACCTTCAAAACCAAGGAATCATCAGAAAGTAACGTCTACTTACTTGCTCTTCCATCTTAGCATAATAAATTTCAAATTTGCTTGGCTGGTTTCTTTCCTTAGATGCCTTTTTTTTTTTACCCTCCTCAGCTAATTGGTTTTTCAGTTTGAAGCTACAGTCACGTAAAAACAATAAATGGATATCATTATCCTTCTTCTAGAGGAAAAAAAACGTTTTTCTTGGACGACAGTATTGCCTTCAAAGTCAATGCAACAGAGCGGTTGCAAGTTTTAAGCGGGCGACAAACTGCCTGCACCCAGCTCAAAGATGAAACAACCCAACAAAAGCAAAGAAATAGTAGTACAAAAGTAAAGAATACTTGTCAGTTGTCACCGTCTCCACCTACTGGGGTCATCATGGTAGTGGGAGGGACGTTCAACAACTAATCCCACCTCACTTTGCTGCCCAAAAGTCTACATTATTAATCTTTAGCAGTGGTTGTAGTTCCTACATTAGATGATATTAACTAATTATTACCTTCTAATTAAACTTGCATAAATTCTCGTTTTCAAGGCACGAAAATTTGTTGCCAAAAAAGGGCATGTAAAAATAAAAAATGACAGCACAGTTTTCTTGAAGGAAAAATGACAAGACGGTTGATGGAACGGGTGAAATAGCAAGTCGAAACAACTACCAAATATTAGTGTCCAAATCAGAGTGATTTAGGTGGTACTTGGACTTTTGTTACATGTCAAAATCAAAAGAAGGTACTGTTGATTTTATGGTCTTCTAGGTAAAGATCAGAGTTTGAAGAGGCGTACCTGTGGCATAATTCAAGACGGTGGAGACATAGTCGGAGTGCTGTGTTAAACGGAAGCTTGGGGGTGAGGGAATTTGGTTCTGAGGCCCGAAGGAGTAGATAAGCAGGCTGTCAGGCGTATCGGTGTTGACCAGCTGGAAAGCCATGTAGATTCGAGAACTGAACGTTACTATGGTTGAGTTTCCAATCTCAAGGTTCCCTTGATCCGGCATGACCTGGTTGGAGTTCTTTCCCCCCAGATAGTATTTCTTCATGGCTGGTGTACCATCTGATCGCACCCACCCCACGATTGCACTCGAACCAACCATCTGCCCATTGGGTGAAAATCCCATTCCTATGTAAGCATTTGAGTTCGGGGCTGACAGAACATAGCTCCATTCACTTGCTCCTGTTTGTTTATACTGATCCAGAAAAAAGAGAAAAACGTTGTCCATCATTTTTGGGTTGTTAAGAATTCCTTTCTTGGGTTCTTTGGGGGAGGGACTGGAGGACTTACTCTGAGGATGAAACCATGGGGACTCCACACAGGATTGCAATTGAAAGAAGTTGTATCAAAGGGTAGTTGAACGTTGACGAGGTCGATGTTTGAACTGCATGAATCCGCTACTGCTTGAGAATTTACGCGGGAGAATAGGATCCCAAGTATGAAGATGGTTGCAGCTATGAATATTGAACATGTCTTCATCTCCATTTCTTGTGTTTTTCTCTCTTTAGCCTTGAAGCTTGATCTACGAACAAGAGCATCAAAGTGGTTGGGTAATATGACTAATCAAATAATGAAAGGAGGGAGAAGTTGACCAAGCTCTTTTCTTTTAGTTTTGGTTTGGAGGTCCAAAAGGAAATCTTTTACTCTGTCATTAGGGCGTGAAAATAAACAAGTGATGCCGCTTTATGTAGAGAATCATAAAACTAATACGGGTTTGGTTATATTGCTTATTTTATGAGGTTGTATCATTTTATACGGCACCATGCTTTTGGTGGTTATGAGGATATTAAGAAACAATCCGCGTCTATATTGCAGCTGGCCTTAGCCGGTAAGGCTAATTAGTCTAAATTAGCTGACAAGGGAAGGGAATACATGGGGAGCCAGTCCAAACATTCTCATTAAGAATGTAAATGTGATTTATTTGTGCTATGGCATGTTCCGCAATGGAGGGCCGAATGCCTAAAGCCATAAAGAATAGCATGCACTAACCAACCAAATTAAATCCTTGGTGCCACTTAATCAGCCACAACTCGGTGCCACTCATTCATCTAATGTCAAGTGTTCAGTTAATTTAAATTTAAATCAGATATCACGTGGTAATTTAAATTAATTAGACACTTAATATAATCTTAGAGTTAGCATTGATTCGGGGGAGGGATGGATTGGGTGGTACGGGGGGAGAGAGTGTAAACAAGAGGTCTCGGATTCGAGTCCTCCTGCTTACAAAAAAAAAAAGAGTTATCATTGATTCGCCTCTGAAAAAGTGACACCGAAGATTTCAATTGCTAAACAACTAATTTCTCTCATAAAAGTCTCAGTAGACACGTATATTACTTGTTAAACTAAAACATCAGCCTCAATTCACCCAAACTTTTGAAATCCCAAAAATTAGATGCTCTTAGGGTCTGTTTGATAATATAAAAAAGTGCTGAATCTGAATTTTTTCAGACATTCAGATGTTTTGAGTGTTTGATAAATGAAAATCTATTTGCTGAACTTGTTAAGCAGTGCTGAACCTGTGTGTATTTTTTTCAGCACAAGAATCCTAACTGAATGCTTAATTCTGATAAGAATCAATAGAATTATTTCAGCTACCTTATCTTATCTACCAAATCTACCATTGTTTGTTAATTATATTCAAAATTCTTATCTAATTAAACAACATAATATTCTCTATCTAACGATTTTTAGTTTCTCTTTTCTCCCTTTTTAATGACTTTCACATCTTCTCCATACTTCTCATATAATATATTTCAAATTTTATATTAATTTGATTTAAAAATAAAAATTGTCATTTTCATACCTAATGATTTTAAACTAATTAAATCATAGATTCTATTTTTTTTTTTGAATGAAATGATATAAGGGCAAAATTGTCAAATTAAACTTATTAAGCATTCAGCTATAAATATTTATCAAACAATATAAATAGATTTAGTATTAAAATTCAGACATTCATATATTTTTTTCAGTGCTTAAAATTCAGCAAATTAATTATTTCAGTATTCAGATTTCAGAATTCAGATTCAGTTTACCGCTTAAATCTCACAATCCCCCTACTTAAAAATAAATAAATAAAATTCCCACTAGCACTGAATACTCTACCTATTGCACCTATTTCACTAGTTTGTGAAAGCCGAAAAACAAATGTATGCTCCAAATCGTTTGTTTCGGTTGTCTAATTCAATAGTAACCGCATTAAAAAATTTCAAACCTCAAACATTACTCACATTTGGCGAAATTCTCCCTTTTGCCGGATTCCACAGGAGATTTTGTCACATAATGACCGCCCCCTTCCTCTCCGGCTTCCATGGTAAAACGAGATGGAAAACTATCCCAGAAGAGGTGACGCAGTCCCGCATACAGGGACGTCCGCAATAACAAGAAGAGGAAAAGAACAGAAAAGAAAGTGAACGCGACGAAAAGTAAGCAACACTAGCAAAATCGTGACAGAATACACTACCCTTTTTCTTTAAATGGGCTTTGAACATATATCAACCAGCATCTTGTTCTGCTAAAATACAATAAACAAAATCCGATCTGCACCTCTAAACCTGCTTAATATCTAAATCTTGGCCGTTTAGACTAGACAATCTCTCGACTGAGTTACTAAGAAATGTCAGACTAACCATCAAACTTGCCAATTTCATCTAGCCTCTCAAAATACAACAGAGACATAGGAGGTTGCAACAGAAACTAAGACATGCTGCAGGTTTCAAATTCTGATCCAAAATCTTCTATAAAGTGTACCTGTTTGTGAAGCTTTCCCTAACCCCACAGGGACTCAAAAACCGCCCAAGGGTTAGCATACTGAATATTTTGAAAGAGCACTACAACGATTTCATGTACAAACAAATATGAACTAGTCTCTGGAGGCTACTTGAGTTATGGAATCAGCAGAAGCCTATGATGCTCCAATGCTCAGAATAGCTTTATCAGCTTTGACCCTCCTATAAAAGAGTACATAGGCGGCAGCAGACTTCACGTCTTCTTCATTTATTGGTGATATGTGGCTGTCGTCAAAGTTATACCACCTATTTTCATCAAGAAGCTGTACATGAAAGATTACCACAAATTCAAACTGTGGTCAGCAAAATCACGAGACAAGTTCTTCCAGAAAAAACAATAGTAGTCAACAAGCACTTTAGTAAAGCACCACAAAACTGAGAAAACTAGAAGACTAAATAGAGTGAAGATGACTAGGAGAGCCAGATGCTTGTATTAGTTGCATAGCAAAAACAAAAGCAGAGCCAGACTTTCAACGTGTTGATCAACATATGACCCAAAAATGAAAAAAAAAATGATATGCAAAGAAAAATGTGCACATACCAAAGCTCATATATAGTGATCCCATTACAGAATATACATAAGCTACAAAAATGATGCAATCCAAGTTTGCTAAACATCGTTAAGTACCCCATCAAAACATTTCTATCTTGACAGACAACAAACAAGCACCACAAATAACAACTTAAACTCAACTCCCTTAAAGGGAAAGGTAGATAAAATTGTATAACCTTAATGTGAGCTGTGTAGTGCCCGCTTCCCATGCCACCATAGTGATTTGTCAAGGCATACAGTTCATACAGCTGCCGCTGTGAGTTGTTCTTGTTGGCTACATAATTTGTCAAGTCGAAATCATGGATTGGAAAATTGACAAAGGTTTCCAGCTTGTGCTTCATGGACCTACTGTACGAGAACCTTTTAAGATGGATGACAAGCACTTCAGGAAGCCTCCAAAGATCCAGCTTTTTACTCGCTTGTCTTCGCTCCTTGCAACGAGGACAGTACCTTCATCATTCAAACATTAACCAATCAAACTTATATACCGTGAATTGAATCCAGATGGATAATTACATAATTTTTTAAGATATCTATAATACAAAACATCAGCAGCAACAGAATACACGCACATCCATGAGGAATACAACCCAGCTCCCACAGCTTCACACTTAGCTTAAAATAAGAGTTCCTATAGGAAAGTAGAAACGCACCACATGTCTTCAGGAACCAGCGGCTCCTCACGTAAAAATGATTCCAAGCAAGTATACAATGACAAAGGCTCAGTACGAGCTTTCTTGGCAGTGGGCCCATATCTTGATACTTCTGGCAAGTTTTCCAGGTAGTGTGTATCATAATTCTTTAAAAGCTTCTTTGACCAATCAATAAATACAAGTATTGATGGTGATGATGAGGAGTACTTGAGTGCCTTATCCTCCCCAACACTTAAGTCAATGCAAACATTATTTTCATCAACAAACACAAGTGGAAGTTTCTGCAAGTTTCTCGCTCTCGAGCTGCCACCATTCCCATGTCGTCCAGAAACATAGGTTTCAGTGCATTCCTCAGTTAAACCAGCAGCTCGAGATGAATCTGAAGCTGCTACTGAGGTGCGAGAACTAGTCAAACTGGGATGCCCCACATTTTCAGCTCTTAACATCGGCAAAAGCAAGGTGTGAACTATTGACTGTATGTCATCACTTGTAATTACATCCTCACATAAGATTGATGATACAAGAGGTGTTCCATAAGGTTTCCAACTCATTGCACCCTGAGCGCCACCAGTTTCCCTGAACAAAGCAATCAGCGTTAAAATAGAAAGCAAAACCTAAACCATGAGGCAGGATAGTACTGGGAACCTTTTTTACCAAGCAAATCTCAAGGCATGGGCAGCGTTTTACAGATCTTAAAGTAGAGCAGTTTAGATGAAGCACAAAAGAAAGAAGTGCTTTGGGTTCCTAATGATCTTAGAAACTCCTTTTTTTTAATGCTTAGGATAGAAGTAAAAGGACTAGTCAACCAATTTCGTAGGTTACTTGAAGAAAAATCTGAAGAAATTTACACCTACAATGGTGCACATTTGAGTCATTTTACACGTACCTTTCTTCTCGGCGGTGTATCAACTGAAGAAATTTTGTATTCTTCACTAATTTTGGAATCTTGTAGGCAGCAAGGTGGTCATCATCTCTGATGGAAGCTAATGAAATTAGAGGATCTTCCAGGTATTGATATATATTGTGGCCCCGTATCTGTGAGGAACAAATTTACTTAAACAGTTTATCTAAATTATTTAGTATATGAGATCATCAAAAACCCAAAATTGCAAAAAGATTGGTTCTTCACAAGAGTTAATCAGAAATTAGCAGGCAAACCTCTGCAAGCAAAAGCTTCTCATTGTGCTTCAAAGAACATGCAATAGCAAGTGCTTGGATCAGATCCCTGCAACGTCCCTGCTTTGGGACAGCAACAGTGTAAGCAGCAGGAGGTGCACTCCCATCACACGTGAAAACTGTAACTGTCATACTTCGGTTTGACGTGAATTGAAGAGGCAATGAAAGATACATGAATGGATCAAATGTAACTGAGATTTTGTTACAAACAGGACAAACTAGAGTTGACTTGTATTGGCCCTACAAAATGGTAACAGAAACATAAATGTTAGAAGCAGTTTAAGTTGTGTTCTACAGCAACTGTACAAGAGGAAAACAGTTTGAGAGAACGATAGTATGAGTAACCAGAATATGTAAGTGAATGGAAGGCTACATATTCAGCCAGCAAGAGATATCTAATCTGCAAATGGAAGTGCTCAGAACCAATTTTCTTTTAGAAGCCGAATTCTATTTGGTGCTGACAAAATGATGCAAGTAAAATAAACACCCATCTTTCTTCAGGTTTGTACCTTAAAGAAAGGAGAGCATTCAGACAATGATATACAAGCAAAACCGTAATCAGCCAACACAAAATCACCCAAAGTAAAATCTAATGAATGCACAAGCAAAGTTAATTCAGGTTGTAGCAAACGAAGAAAAACAAAAAAAGGTAATAAATTTCATTATGCAGAATCCAACCCTGAACTCCACGTGATCACAATTATTTTTTAGACTAATCAGAATCAAATCAGATACACAAGTTCACAACAACTAGATGACAGACATATATAACCCGCATAGGATTGTACCAGAATACATCTTTACATATTGACACCGAGAATATTTGCCAAGTGGCATATTTACATGGCTAACTAAGACTTTAGGAACATATAGCTAATCTGCTAACGTCCCTAATTAGAAGCACAGTCTCATGATAACTCACTTGGCATACATCCACGATAATCGAATCATTACGAGCAATGTGATTTGCCCAATACTCATCTGCTATTTCTTCATCAGGTCGACCATCTGCATCTTTAGATTTTATGTAGGGTTTATGTTTGACACGATTAAGATCTTCATGAAGCCCATCCAACAAGAAAGCAAGGAGCTCCTGCACACAAAAGGAGGTATTTTAATTAGCTTAATTAGCTTAACTTATACGGCATGTACTCATAAAAACATGGCCATACTGAACCTGAGAATCGTGCTGATTGTATCCACTGAACTGCGGTGCAAAGCGAGCAAGCTTAGCTTTGAATGGCCGAGGGGCAACAGGAGTTCGACCTGGCGCCCAAAGCTTCCGGAGCAATTCACCAAATGCTAAGGCCAACTCACCCTGCAATTTCAAAGAAAAACTTCAGAAAAAGAATGAGATCTCTACTAAAATTATCATGTCATCTGCTCACAGCAATATTACAGCACTCTGAAACGCATGAAACCTATAGAAAAAGATTTTTATCTGCTCCAGGATCTCCCTATGAATGCAGACATCTTATTCAGATAAGAGTAACCCATCATGGGAGAGTTATTATTTAAGCAAATTGTGTATCATGCATTGGGCTGCAAGGAATGCTTGGAATGTTAATGCAGATGATTCGGAAATCAAAGTGCCTGTTGATCACTTAGTGGCTCAAGCCAGAAGAACTCAAGAAGTACTAACAGGGGTTAAGGTCCCTAAGGAGAAGGAATGGACTATGATCAGTTCAAACCTCCCTCTAGGTGGGTTAAAGTCAATGTGGATAGGGCAGCAAAAGGAAATCCAGGGGTGGCTGGAGATGGTGGATTAATTAGGGATGATATGGGGATATGGAGGGGAGGATTCTGCATCAACTTGGGCATAACCACGAATGCGGTGACAGAGTTGTGGGGGATAATCCGTGGATTGGACATGGCATTGGAAGGGAGGGTATCGGAGAGTGCTGTTGGAATCGTACTCATTAATGGGGCTGAACATGATTAAAAATGGTAACCCAGAAAGCCCCCATTTCAACCTTATCTCACAAATCAGGGACTGGGTGGCTGAGGACTGGGAATGCTCATTGACTCATGCTAGGAGATGGAAGTGCAAGCTGCATTGCAAAATGGAGCCTAACTCAACAACCAGTGAAAACAGAGCTGAGGAAGCCACCAGAATTAGTTAGTTAGGAACCTTTTTGAGTTATGATGTTATGGGGGTTGCATCCCCTCATTTAGTACCATTAGCATCCTTGTAAAGGGCCTTTGGCCCTCCTTCGAACCCAATTAAAAAAAAGGGGATGATGACCTCACAATTGCACAGATGCAAAACTTTAAGTCTGGGCTTCAATTAACCTAAATTAAGTCTTAGCAGAAAATTAACTAAACAAAGCATGAGTTATCAGGGTAATTGAGACTTACAACCATGCCAAGAGGATTCTGCCTATTTATTTCTTGATAGTAATCTTCTCGGAAATAACGTGCAAATTCTGGCGTATGAACAAGACATTGTATGGCACTGTTCATAAAGCATGTATTACCAAGATTCAACAACCCAGTCAAACCACAAGAAGAACCCCTTGTGCTAACACCAATACTCCCATATGTCTTATCTGTTTCCCTAACCGATCCTAGATTTTGCAATGAACCACCATTTCTAGATGAACCCTTGCTTGCAGATAATCCTCCAGCAATTGAGAAGCCTGACTGAGATGGCTCCACAAAAGCCAGTGTTCCATTATCAGCAGTCCCATTCTCCCGAAGAGAACTGGTGATGCTGCCAACGTTGTTATCAATAACCTCCACCAAAATCTGTTTCAGCATTTGTACATAAATTAGGAAACCATTAAAATGCAACTCTACCTCTCATACAAACTGCATAACGATTGCATCCTCATCATCAAAGGAGAGCAACAATCAATGGGTTGAAGAAAACTCTATAAAAGAAGTGAAATAACATTTACCAATTAGGACAAGACTCAGTATCCAAAAAGATGAATTGTGTCGTACAACTAGAGGAATATGAGAAGTTTATGAAAAAAGTTATTCATATCATAGCAAGAAGCATGAAACCATGACAGACTAATTTTCAAAATCTAAAGATGAAAAAAAATCTTCCTTAGAGAACATTGATTTCAATTGAACTCTTTCTGATTTTAAGGACTGTGAAGAACCAAATGAAGGTATAACAACAATTGAGGATAGATTTGGTTACTCTGTAGACACGATAGGAACTGTTCCCAGCACCCACCAGTGTTTCAAAGACCATGTCCTAATAAAAAAGAACAGGAGATTTCACTGGAAAAAACATGGGAAACATATATCCCACAGGAGTTGGGACACTTGCAGGACACTCATCATCCAACAATACCTGAAAGTTAATAACATTAAATGTGACTCAATGAATAGACAAATATACAGATTTACAAGAGTAATGACTTTCAAAATTATAGTACCGAAAGAGGAGAAAAGTTACGTCATCATGGCATGTAGACTACTGTAACTTTCTGAACTTCACTTGATGAACAGTTGCAAGGTGGACTTTCTTTTATAACACTCACTTTCTCTGTTCATTATATCAGAATTGGAAGAAAAGCAGTCCTAAATGAAATTAACAAATCAATAATGTGTCTCCGTGATCTGTACTGCCTTTAATTTGTCAGATCTCATATATTGCCAGATGCTGCCATCAACTCTATGACGATTTAAGGCATTTACTTAGACTTTGATACTTTCTTAAGCACGAGTACCAGGAATACGAGTTATTAGTATTCTACAAGCATGCTGCAAAAATATGCAAACTAATGAATAAGCTTTGATTCAAATAATTTGACAGCATTATAAACCACAAACACACACATTGTCTACATGCATATTACTATATCTCCAGCAGTATACCGGAATATACTAAAATATGTAGATAACTTGCTAAAAACTGGCAAATCTGGAAGCAGAAAAACTCGATAGCAGACAATGATAGGTACTTGAATGGTATGCAAATGAGGAACCAAACAATGTATCCATTGAGAATCTAAGGTGCAACTTATATGGACAAGCTAAAACAGAGTGCACATGTGAAGCTACATCAGAATCATCACATTAGAATGTAGGTCCAGCGATCCCACTGCGCGTCTAAATTTAGCACAGAAGGACAAAAATTGCCAACTAATAAGACACACCAAACTTAATTTGGGACAAGATTTGATCGACTAACGTATCCAGTGGACTTTGCGCCACTTGAAAAGGAAACTTTTTAAGATAGCAAATATGAGCATGCTTTTATAAGCTATAGATCGTCTTACTAACAGCACTAGAAGGAGAGTCCAATGACTGCTAGAAGTAAATGTCTATTTACATGTAAGACCATAGTGGACATCTATAGCTATCTAACTTGACATCAAATGATTATGGATAGAATTGAGCGATTATTTATCCATCAAAACATCAACCTCCTTTAAAAGGAAAAAAAAAAAAAAGGCTTCCAGAAGAGCATAACAAACTTGTAAGATTAACGTGATGTGCATCACAGATTAACTTACGTCCTGGTCCATTTGTATATTTGCATCATCAAGTGTCTTTTCCATATCATTCATCAAAGCATGCTTCCGATGACTGAAGTAATCCCAAATGTACACCTGAAAGCAATTAACAGATTTATATGGTACAAAAGAAACATGATATTGGTCAAATGCAAACCAGAGTCGAACACAAGAACCAGCAGTGTTTACTTGATCTGGATTAAGGTCAAAAATTTCACAAGCTCTTTTGTGGAGTTCTCCAATAGTTTCCTGACAAAACATTGCAATAACCATCCATCTAATAAGTTCAGTTATTTGAACTAGGAGAAAGAAGAGTTTTTTTTTTTTTTTTGCTTCTCATATTATCCTCTAGGCCAAAGAAGTGAGTCAAATAAAACATATGGATACCTTTTTGCTTATTCTTGTAGTAGCTCTATCACCTTTTGGCATCAAATGTAATTGCAGCCGCAGAGGATAAACTTCCACAGACAACTCTGTTTTAGAGACACCAGAGTTGATTACTTTGCGAGCCACTGGAGGACCTCCTCCGTACCTGACCCACCAAGCAGTTAGTATTAACCTCACTGAATCATTAAGTAATCCTTTAGACCTTCTAATGTCTATTACACGATGGATCATTAGAAAATATGATCTTCGCTGCTTTAAGATCATACAAAAAGGATATTCTAACTCCATAAAAAAAAATTGGAAGGCATATGATGCAATAAAAATAGATTGCAGGGTCTTGTTCAGCTTGTTTCCATTAAATCTGCTTCAAATATAACACTCTAATCTCTTTGCAATTTGAGACACACTTGCCTTCAGCTATGTAATTGGTTGTTCACAATTCCACATCCCCTATCTCAGCCAGCCAGCTTCTCAATAGGAGGAAAAAATTATATTGTTTTATCCATGTTGAAAACATTTTCATTAAGTTTACCAGAAAATAAAGATTAAGAAATGTATATGAATATCATTTAAAATAAATCATAATTTGGAGACAAAAGGATATAAAGGAATCCAATTATTATCCAAGATTGATTAGTGAACCAATCTAAATTGGACTAAAACATTTAGGCTAACATACAGCATAATGCACAAGGGCAGGTAACTGCATATAACCACCAGAGGTAAGAAAACTAAGTTCAATAAAAATTTACAGACTCACTGAAACTTTACAAAACTCCAAGGGCCTCAGCTAAGTGTTTCTGAACTCCCACTGACCACTGCTTGTCACCATTAAAGTGGACAGACTTCCACAAAATTGGCATCAAATGCTGAATATAATGGCCTCCCCAAGAAGTTTTACGATGGTCCGGACCGACAACTAGGCACACTTAGTAGTCGGCCCATGATCAATGAGACAGTCTCGTGTCAACATATAAAAACCCCACTTACCAATTTATATACCAAGTGGGGCCCACTTGCATATGTGCATGCAGTCAAGTGGGCCCTTTGCATGTGCACATGGAACTACCTAGGCATGCACGGCAATTTGTCCACACCAACATAAAATTTTCCTAGCCTCCCCACTTTTCTTAAAAAAAGATAATTTTGGCACTAAAATTTCAGGGACATCTCTGTAGTATGATAAACATTGGCAAGTGGATTTATTAACCTTCAATATGATAGATGAGTATTGAAAATCCAACAAAGTAGAATCTATCAGTAAATTTAGTTTATAATCTTAATGCAACAGCCTCCTCCCTGATTTACTATCACCATTCCCTGTTTTCCTCTACTCCTCTTTCCGTGAGCCTCATTTCTGCATTCCAATTTGTGGAATTTTACATTAAGTTTGACTCAAATATAGGAAATTAAATTTGGTTGGAATGCAAAACAAGGATAATAGTTGTAAAGTATACACCAGAAAGCACAAGCAATGAATTAACATAGAAACACAACAAGTGAATTAACTTATAGGCATACAATTCAACTTACCATGCACAGAACTGATTCCATACTTCTTGTGGAAGCAATATGAAGTCAGTGCCTTCCACGAGGGTCTCATGAAGCTCAGTCCGCGGTGTAGATTTATCTGAAGTCACTTCATACAATAAATCAGAATTGTCAATGCTTGACGGTCCCTTCAAAGAACTTGAATCGACAGAATCGTGGTGGTCAAAAGAGAATCCATTATTTGTATTGGTCGCTGGGCTTTGATTCACATATTCAAGCCACTCCTGCCACCATCTGTAAGAAGTCATAAAGATAAGGATGAAAAAAGCTTCATAATTTATCGCCACAGAAGTATGTACTGAGTAATTCAAAATTCTTACAACACTTAAATGAGCAACAATACCGAGTAATTCAAAAATTTTACAACACTTAATGAGCAGCAATATCGTTACCAGCGAGAATCTGATTCAAAGCTTAAGAGCAAAGGAAGAAAAGAAAATGCAGCACAGAAAATAATGTCGAAACTTTTAGTATTGCTAACTACTATAAGCTAGAAGGAACAAAAAAGGGAAAAAGAAAAACATATCCTATCTCCTGAATTGCAATTTTGGCAAATGAATAAAATAGTCAATTTAAAAGCCTTTGAGAAGTTTTAGAAGGCTTCCCTGGGCTTATTCTGCAAACACTAGAGAGCATGAAACATGTGGGAAGCAAAGCTTTTGGGGCGGGCGTTTTTTTGGGTGGGTAGGTGTTGTTGTGTGTGTGGGGCTGGGGCTGGGGCGCCGGGGGGGGGGGTGATGGGGGAGTTCTTCACCTCCACCTCCGTACTCAAGATCACATATTTATCTGCTTCCAATCCTGAAGCCTTAATTTACAAAATGCAAGTAAAATTTAAGCATCGACCGGCATTGAGAGCGAAGTCTCTTAAACCCTAACTGTCCTAATCAAGGTTTTTAGTCTTTTAAAAGAGAGAGAGAGATGTGTCGCGGCGGAAATAACGTCAGAACAAAAGAACCAACCGAAAGAAAAAACAAAACTAAGAAAAAGTTTCAGGTTAAAATCTTTAAAAGCATCCGCTTCGGAATAAGAAATACCTTTGATTGAGTAAATAAAAGGTATCGCCTTCTTTAGTTTGGGCTTCGGCGGAAACCGTAATGTCTCGGATAGTGAGCTTCTCTTCCTCCGGCGTCAGCTTCGGTGACGCCTCCGTCATTGTCCCTCCTCCCTCCGACTCACTCTTCTATACCCGTCAGAAACAAAAAGCTCAAATAATCGGTAGACAATAATTAGCCAAGTTACAAGTAATCTACGAAATTCTTTTCCCAGAGAGCGGAGAGAGATTCAGAACCGCTAGTTGAACGGAGGAAAAGTGGGAATTTTTAGGCGAAACAGAAATGGATAACGGCAGAT
Source organism: Coffea eugenioides (assembly GCF_003713205.1). NCBI lineage: Eukaryota > Viridiplantae > Streptophyta > Magnoliopsida > Gentianales > Rubiaceae > Coffea > Coffea eugenioides. The sequence goes on along the minus strand of NC_040035.1, from coordinate 49,706,293 downwards.
ACAGCAGACGGAGCCGAGGGTGACGATGGCATGGGATTGTATCTACTGTCCAAAAGTATCTATACAGCTCCCCCCCTTAAAAATGGTGCGGACACCTGTGGAGGGTTTATGTAACTCCGATTCACACGTCATTCTGATGTCAGCACTTTGCATTTTGCATTTTTCTTTTTTCTTTTTTTTTTCCAAGCCAAAATTGTTCTACTAAAATAGTAGTACTACTTTTGTCATGAACTTACAATTGGATCAGAAGAAGATCCATAAAAAAAGTTTGAGACAACAGATAATTAGAATATGATACTCAAAATTTGACGTTTTTCTTTTGAGTATTTTGAGCCACTTGGATATTGTTGTTATTCCAATTGATCCCGTGTCAAATATATATATTATCACTTCTCGTACACACGTAGAGGGATTCTATAATCCCTCTCGGGAATCATGTCCTCAACTTAAATTCAACAATATATGATGAAATAGTAAGATAAGTTCACAAATATATGATGAAATAAATATAATTGAATAGTAAAATAAGTATTTTTAATTTTTATATACCATAATTTTAACCATAATTGCAATGAATGATTTAAATTATATATATATCACTATCTTCGTATATCTTCATATTGAAAAAATATAAGAGTAAAGTTACTATAGAATTTTGCCATACCCACATTTTGTTGCTGTTAAATTTTGCCGTATCATATTCATTTTTTGATGTACGTATTTGTGAAGAGCTTCAACTCTCTTTCGGAGACCTGGCCACCAAATGAAATATTAAACATAAGGTTAGCAAATCCGGGCACTCGAGTAGAAATCTAAAGAGATTGTCTGGTCGCGCATCCCTTCAATTTAGCGGTGAGGAACCTCTAACTTCTCTTGATCCAATTGAATCCTCTCCTGAATAAGTTAGAGTGGGAATGCAAACAGCACAAAAGTTAATGATTGGCAAAAAAAATAAAAATTAAAAATTAAAAAAGAGGAATGATATTAGGACTCCTCAAAGAAAGTTAGGTTTATCCTTAAATGAGAGGTTCTTTGAGAAATGATAAAGAAAGGTAAAGCCATCATCAGGAGTTTACGATTCCCTACTTATTATAAACCAAAAATCCTGCATTCACCGCTTTTCATTGAAAGATTTACAGAGTGAAAAATCCTTCTCACGTTTTTGACCAAAAAAGGAAAAAAAAATCCTTCTTACGCAACTATGAGCCAACCAACCGTATACACAATCGACAAATTACTCCTAAAATGAAAAAAAAAAAAAAACAACAGCACAAGATAATCACTTAAATCTAAACTTTATATAGCAGAACAACTAGACATAATTAGCCTGTTTATTTAGCTATCTGTTAATCACAATGGTCCCAACTCCAGGGACACGGTCAAAAGCATCATGAGTGAGCAGCCACATGAGGAGAGCCAGCACCTCAAGATTTCTTAGGCAAGGACGCCCGAGGAAGAATGTTGTTGGCAAGATCTTCGTTCAGCTTCACAGGAAGCGGCGGCATCTGCTTCATTATCTCTGGCAGGTCATTCAAGCTGCACGTACAAGCTAGCTCACATTATCACACATGGCAGTTGTGGACAATCATAAGAACTCATAGTTCAGTTGAAAAAACGAAAACAGAGTTCCGGTGGAGTTCTCAACATATCATTTTAAACTCTTTTAACAATTAGCATAAATACCGTCCAATCATTTCCTCAGAATGTGTCTTCTTGCTCTTACCATTTGTAAAGGTCCTTCCCTGAGGAATAATCATCCAGATCTTAACTACTGAAAAGTCCCTATGAAGTTTGAACCATGGTCCATTGAAACGGTATTTAGATAAAGAAACCGTCTACAAATTAAATGGGAAAAAAAAAACATTTTTTAGAGGCGTATCAGGATCAAATGTCATGAACCCCTTTTTTCCTGGAAGATCAAAGCATGTTTAGGATTTTAAAATCAAAAGAAAGGAACAATACAGGAAAAAAAATTGAAAATTCAGGAGGACAGGTGAAAAAACGTGAAGGATAACATTAAGTTTCTCTTAATGTAAAACAAAAACATGCAAAAATTGTAGGTAAACTGGCCAGCATGACGTACTCGTTCATGATGCTAAGGATATTGTTTCGAGCTTGGCAAAAGAGATTTATATTCTCTTGTATCTGCAAAAAATTTGGATAAGAAAAGCACTGTCAATATTAGCTGTTCACAACCAGGGACTAAGTTTTGCAGTAATATAAATGCCAAAGATGTCAATGAACAGAAATTATATAGAACGCCAATAGCATGAAGAAATTCTCAAGCGACACCACTAATAATGTAGACAATACCATTGCAGAATGACAGAAAACTTTTCATAACACTGTCATAAGAGAACTGCATATTTCCATTTACGCAGCTAGACTTATTTCAATTATTGTCACTGCTGGACAATCACTGATATCATCTGACACAAGATAACAAATGAAAAGAGAAAACCTCACTATGGCATGACACATCATTCCTCAATTACAAGGAATAGTAAGAATTCCAGAATAAAATATTGCCAGAACTCTCAGTTTTAGAAGATTGCATCAATTTTCAACCACAAAGCTGGGCTTCAATAACTGCCAGCAGCAAAAGAAATCAAAGTTGGGTAGGAAATAACCTAATTATTAGTTTCAATATTCAGTTGAAAATGGCATCAGGAAACTGCAACTACATGACACTACTAGCCTCCTGTTCTTCCTTAGAGTGAAGAAAAAAAACTTCTCAAGAGAAAGAATCAAAAACTTTAATCACCTTGAAAGCAGCAAAATTTGCAGAAATTTGGTCCAAGGCTTGAGCATTTTGCTCAAGAAGCTGTCCAGTTGCACCACCTATTGCTGAAAAGCACAAATGTTGATCAAGAGAAAGAGGAGCAATATACTGATCAGACAGAACATATCAGCCATCCAGCCTTGCATTTCATGATTAGAAGCGGGAGAGGAACGGAAGATTTATATAGTTACCCACTAATGCATAAAACTGTCGACCAACCTTTATAAGAGATGCCATCATCACTGTCCATGGACATCACTGACTGAGCATAGGGTGGGCCATTTGTACGGTTACCCACATGAGACTTTGGAAGAGAATCTGTAACTTTTTCCTGGGAACCAAAAAATAAATTAATACATAAAATGAAGAATTAATCTTCCGCACACTGACGGTGTACACACTAGCAGGGTTGGATGCATGCCACATATGTAAAATTTAGATTTCAAATCCATATTAAGTTTAGTAGTCATATATCGAAGCCCAACACACTGCCAGTGTATAGAAGATCAATACGTTACTAAAATGGATGTGTTGTTTAAGTGAACTACATAGGTTCCATTCTCCTGATATAAGAGAGCCAGATCCCATTCCATCAAGTTGATCAAGGCCCATCAGCATTAAAAACCAGGACAAATCTAGATGTAACAGCCATCAGATTGGTGTTCCTTCAACCCCATCACAACCAAGTCCCAAATGGCGTAACAAAGTCTAAAAACTTGCCCCGCAGTCCTATTCTCAATAGTGGTCCAAATAGACCTCTATCAACTTACTGCGACAGAAATATGTGGTATGCAAGATAAGCATCTCAAAGCAACAATCAGCCGGCGAGCGTTAAGATGGAAGCACTGAAGGAGGCAAATCAGAAGCAACAGAGCAGGCAGGTGGACAACAAACTAACGGCATCTGCTATAAAGCTAATTGTCATTATTGGATTAAGACGACTAAATATAGATTTTGAAGGGAATATCTAAATGCAAAAGCAACTTCGCTTTCTTTAATAAGAAAAATATTAAGCAAAACAACTCCAGACATCTCTGGTTTAAATCATTTGACTTTCTACATTGGTCGAATAGCTTACTCCTAAACACAAAGCCCCATGCCTGCCTCAGGGGTAAGGTTGGCGCCTTGGTCACAATAAATCTCATGTTTCATTATGGCTCGATACAGCAATATGGTGGTGCTCATGAGTGTAATTTATTCTACCAAAGACCAAATAGTGTTGAAGGAAAAAATGGTTGCAGCACAAATTATCTGAATCTCATAATTGTGGATTTCAAGCAAGGCAGAGATGACAACCTGCAGTAAGGCAATACCTTTTTGTCTTTACTTTTCCTTGCTGAATTATGGTCATCCTTCCGTCGCTTGCCATTTTCCTTCTTCTGCAAAAGAGAAAGGCATGACTTTTAGTGGTACAACACTGTAGGACATACTAATTAGTCAAAAGGAAAATCAACCCCTCTGAATAGCATGCCTTTCTTTGCTTTGCTCCTACATTTAAGAAAGGGTAACAGGGGACCAGTAAACTATAAATACAACTTTCATCCATCATCGTTTGAAAATCACGAGAAAAACAATAGAATGTCGCTTAGATTGACCTCTCAAGGCAATCAAATGTTTGAAAAGAAATCAAGTTAAATTAGAATGCAACTTCCAATACCGTAAGGTCTAACAAGAACGAAGTGTATGCTGCCTTACTACCCTGCATGAACTGAAGCCACTTTAAAACATCAAATCCTTGACACCTAATTCAGCAGTGGAGCAACCTCACTGTTGTGAAAAGGCACTCCATTAAACATGTGCTTTTTTTTTTGGGCACCTTTAATCTCATCAAGATGCACATAACAATTTATAGCTTAAGATAAAAGTTTCTTCAATATCAGAAAGTGGAATGCGGGAAGAAACAAGGGGGTTGGGGGGAGGGGAGAGAGATATGAATATGGAAAGCTTACATTCATCCATCTGCAACGCAATGCTACATCACGAACTGTTTTATCATTTAACTGCCCAGCAATTTTAGCATATCGAACAATAATTCCATCTGATGAATACCTGCAGGACCCATCCATTTGTCAACTTAATATAAGTCTCCCATGCATGGGTACTGTAACTACATGGATAACCACAACTAGAAAATACAATGATTGGATTACCTAATCAATGTTGAAACTTCAGAAACGACATTTATGGAGTACAAAGGAGCAAAGTTAAATTGACTAAATCATTAAGAGATTGTGCTATCAATCATACCAAGTTCAAACTTTTGAATTTTAGTGTCTAAACCAAATCATTTACAACTTAGAAGTAAACATAAAGCTTACACATGTACTGCCTCTGAAAATGAAAGACATATTTTTGGCCACCTAAAGAGTTGACCCACTAGCATATCCAAAATTAGACCAGAGTCTAGACTACTATAATAACCTCCTCCTCCTCCCCCCCCCCCCCCAAAAAAAAACACGACGACCAAGAAATAAATGATAAAAGAATATCAGAACATTGAGCGTAGCTGGTGGCAAAGAGAAACACATGCTCAGCCTAGGTTGATAATTCCACAAACAAAATCTTTGTAGCTTTCTGGTATGATAAATGGTCACATCAACTCACATTCACTTCGTTACCAATAAATTGATGTTCAGGCAGCTATACCACCATCAACATAAGGACAAGATTAAAAGAGAATGAAAAAGAATGAAACACATTCCATTAGAGATGACAAGAGTTGTTAACAATCTTGACAGCAAATGAATTTGACATCAATTCAACTCTGTCCGTATGTCGTACGTGATCATATGCCAGTTGGAAACGTACATTCAACGCATAACCAGATAAAAAAAAAAATTCCTAAACACTTTTCTATTATATTCTTCAGGTGAGATAATTTATCAGTTGTTGCACAAAGTTTGTTTTTGATGCAGTTTATTTTGCATAACTTGACTTGTTGCAACTTTATTTATTTTTCTTTTGTACATAGTAGTTCTTCATTGAGAGTAAAATTCTGTCACACCAGTTAATACGCATAGCACGCAAAAACCAGCACATGAACTTAAATCAAAGAAAATTCAGCTACATGAACGATTTTGAAGAGTTTAAATTAACCGCACAGATCCACCAAACACACAAACTAACCTAAACTTTTGCACAAGTTTATAAATTCAAAAAATAAAGTCAAAGTTTTTGCTTAGGACAAAAAATTACTGACTTGTTGAGCAAATCTTCCAAAAGGGACTGTTCTTCGGAGGTCCAGTCGGTATTAACACCGGGGTCGTGCATGAGGCCCGCCTGGTTAGGCCCCAAAACGGAATTTTCAGGAACGGAGAGACCGTTATTGGTGGCGCCATTTGCTCTTTGGCCGTTATTATTGCTGTGATTGCTGTTGCTATTACCATTATTCTGACCACCACCACCACCAGCAGATGGATTCGCACTCGCAGCCATCAAGTTCAAATTTTGTCGACGGCCCAACTTCTAAAAGCTAAATTCGCGACCGGTTTGGATTATTGGATGAAATTCGACAATATTCTTTTCCCGAAAAAAATTAACAGTCGGGCAGTGGATATGTAAAGAGTCTGCTAATGGATAGAGCTGAACACATGTGCTGACGCAAGGGAGAACTGTGAAGATTAAGATATAGTTTATTTGCTAGTTATATACAACCAAAGGAATTTGGAAATGGTGTAGGGAAGAAAGGAAAGAGGAAGGGAGAAAGCGGAAAATCTGTACGGAAATTGAGGTGTGGTTGATTCCTTTTTTTGGCAGCTAATTTTAAGCAACTTCACTCAAGGAAAGGGAATCTCAGTCATTTCCCGATTGCGATTAGGCTGTCCTGTTCATTTTAGGGCTTTTCTTTTTCTTTTAATTTGGAGAGGAATTGACTGTTCAGCTATACCTATTTTTCTGAGAGTACTATACCTGGCGATTTATTTTCAACCTGTTATTTGCTTGTTCATTGTAAGATGTGAAATCTCGTCTCTAGTGAATGTCTAGATCTCCCAAAATTATTAATTATGTTAAACCTTTTTTTTGTAATGTTTGTTAAATATAATTAAATCTGCATCGGATGTAGAAAAATATGGACAAAACCAAATTTTTATGTGCATGTTCTGTTCTTTGGGATAGGATAAAAGATGGACAGGGGGTATGGGCGTGAAAGAGGCAAGTACTACTAGTGTGTTTTCAATTGTCAACAAAATATATACAATGATTGATATCCACGTCATACTTTCCGGTTCAATTGAAATATACCATTTGTTGTACCACGAAATTAGGCCCCAAAATTACTTTAGAAAGGAATTGGATTTTACAAATATTTATGAATAGGCGTTTAGAAATGTTAATAGGTCACATCAACTAGGCATCATGGCAAAACATAAGAGGTTGTCTTGGATTATATATATATATATTTTAGGAGACTCGAAAATCTCTGATTAAAAATAACACCATTTAGTAAGTGTGTGGTTTTTTTAATATGTTTATGTGAAATAAAAGCATAATTAAAATATATATTAAGATTTTTTTTTTCAAAATCCCTCGTACCCTTGTCGAGTTCTTACCAATTAAACTCCCTAAATCGATTGTCATTCTTTAAACATGATATATCCAATATATTTACATTTTTTGCTGATCACCAACTGGGATCAAATTGCATTAGAAAATAACCTACCATATTACCTTTCTCATAATTATTTTATCTCTAGTGATTAAGGCATGTTCTAATGTGTGTGCAATTAATAAAAAATTATATTTTTATCAATATTAGTTTCTTATAAAGCTTTTATTTTTTTGGTCACAGTCCTTTATTAAGCTTTCATGAAGGAGGAAAGAGTAGGCCAAGTTTTCGGGGAAAAACCTAAGCAAAAATTAGTTACATGAAAAAGTAACCATCTTGCAGCTTGTAACAATTACTTAAATAATAAAGAGGTGTATATTTTGTCGTTCTCGAATGACATCATGCAAGACCCACAATAAATTACACGAGACTCTTTATAGAAATATATTTTTTAAATATAATTTATCCGAGATAAAAATATAGTTGAAATATGCGTTAAAAGAATTATTTTAAAAAATCCCACATACCCTTACTTAGTACTTACCAATTTAAACTCCTTAAATCAATTGTTATTCTTTACGCATGATACATCTGGTATGTTTACATTTTTTGTTGGTCACCGGCTAGGATCAAATTGCATTAGAAGATGCTCCCAGGTCATATGGCGCAACGGTTAAGGAGTCGCCTTGTGTTGCTGGTTTTCCTATTGACCAGGCCTTGATTCGTGTCCGCTGCGTCGCACATCCTGACTTGTCCGAGAAAGCTGTATGGGGTTGTTGGCTTCCCTCCAGTTTAGTGTGCCGACTCGGGTCCAATAGGTTCGGATCGAAACATGTTTCGGGTTACAAAAAAAAAAAAAAAATTTTTGCATTAGAAGATAGCCTACCGTATTACCTTTCTCAGGAATGGTCTACCATGTTATGATTTCCCAATGCATTTCCATTGGAGGTCCGAGTGTGGTTTTGCAATGAAAAATATATCCTGTACCCGTACAACCATATACACGACATTTTTATTATCTCGTGCCGATGCAAGAATTGTTGACTAGTAAGCTTTACTTTCGTGGCAATGAAACAGCACGATCATTTTTTAAATATTTAGATAAGTTGTACGAACTTAAGAACACAATACAAGTTCTTATTTTATTATTTCACCTTGTTTAAAATTTTTATTTTTGATAATAAATTTATTTGACACACTTGTTTGATCTTGTATCTTAGATTTTAAAATTTTAATAACAAAAAAAGTAAAAGTAAATCTTATATATATTAACAATGTATATATTATCATCGTTTGATGTATGACGGTGTAAATTTTATATACATTCATATTTAACTGTGTATACATTATCAACGTTAAATGCATGATAGTATAAGAAAAATTAATCAAAAAAGTAAACTCTAATAGTTACCAATAATAGCTTTAACTAATTCTGAATTTTCTCTATAATAAATCTCCATATTTAACTTTTGCAAATGAGAATATTCCCAGGTATCTTTGCTTGACTTCTGCTCTTAAAAATTTTGTTAGTACCTTAAACTTTATTAGTGTGAATATTAATGCACAAATCAATAGTCCTAATAAGGATAATAACTTCAGGGTTGATAATATTCATTATTAATAAGTTATAATCACTCATATTTCGATGGGCAATATGTTTGTTTCACTAAAATTAGCTATCTTTTAATATTCCCTATATTTTATTAAAATGCTATAGTTTGTGTGAAAAAATGCTCGTAGTAATCTATGAATGAAGGTATAGAACTTGAGGAGATGAATGGACAGGGTAGCTCATGGGAGAGGAGTATAAGTACAGGCCCCAAATTCAAATTATCCCACTTTAATAAAAAAAAAAAATTTAGTATTTGGTTTGTCATTATTTTGTGATAAGATTTTCGTATGTATCATTAATATATTTTTTAATTATTTAAGTAATATGTTTTATATTATACATATCACATCATCAAAAGTGTTATAGCATAATTATAAAAAAAATTTAAATAATCTTTAATCCAAACAACATCTCAAATTATTGAAATGCAACAAAAAAAAATTTTCCTAAAAAAAAAAAATATTCTTACGCTCTTAGGGGGATAACCGGATAAGTTGGTATCTAAGTAAACTGACAATAAACCCCCTCCTACAGCATGAATAGAAGGGCAATCACGTCAAAGCGTTCCAGCTGCGGGAAGGGAAACACAGTGCATGATGACGATATCACCAGCCAAACAACGTAAAAAAGAAAAAAATGACACAATGCATCGCCCCAGAAATACAAAGCACAATAGCAGTAGATTGACACCCCAAACGACATCGGACAACATATAGAAAATAATAAGAAGGGAGCCCAATTTTCGTTCCCTCTTTCATAACCGGAGTGGGAGTCACCAGTTTTCCAGGAACAAGAATTAGGGTTTTTATTTCTGTAACAGAGAACAGCTGAAAACGACGAAGTATCTGCTAACTCAATACCCTAACTCACCACCCTCAACTTCTTCACTCCAATCGGGAAGCCTTTGACGGAAGCACCGTTTCTTCTGCATCAGTAGCGGAGCGAACCACTTCGGAATCTGAGGTGAGCTTTTCTTTTCTTCTTTTTTTTTTTGATCTTGATTAGTGACCAGCAGTACCTCAAATTTTGACTGGGTGTACGAGTGTAATTCGGTACTGTTTTGCTGAATCATTGTGCACGCACTAGCCCTTTTCTTTTTTTCTGGGTTGTTCTTTGTTGGGAATTTTAGATGGATATCTGGGATAAAAATGGAATCTTTGATTGTCATGGAAGTTAACTCCTTAGCCCTTTCCTGGGATTATTCTACTTTTTCTGGCTACTTTTAGTTCATTGTTGCCTTTGTAGTATCTATGAAGCATTAAGGTGACTTTTGGATAAATTCTTGAGCAATCATTGGCTGTTAGCAGATAAGAGAACTATGTTGTGATTGAAGTTCCAGGATTTCACCATGGGAGGATATCAGAACTTTGGCTCTTAGCTTAGCTATCTGTTTTTTTGCTCTGTTATACGCTTCATTAGTTGATGTGTATTTCGGTTGGATTTCGATTCTTCTGTTGACAATATTGAAATTGCTGACAAAATAACGGTGTTCAAATGGGAGGTATATCTACCAAGGTGTTTTAGAGCTGCCATGTTACAAAGCAAGAACTTCATTATCAAATTCTAGAACCTTACGTTGCAAAGTTGAGAATTTTACCTGGCAAAATTGAGAACTCTCAAGTGCTCAACATGAAAAAGTTGAGAATGTTAAACCTGTCGGATGGTGAGGTTGAAGACTTTAATCTGCAATGTTGCATTCAGGAGAAGCTTTCTGATTTACTCAGGTCAACATATAGTTCAAAACTACGATAAATGATGGGCATTTCAGGAGGTTGCGTGTGGCCTTTGACTTGAAAAAGTATAAATCTGGCAGGTATTGAGAAGCGCCAACTTAAATTTTAACATTAGAGTGACACATACTGTTGTCACATGGTAACCGTTAAATGCATGCTATGCGGGTCGATATGGTAGGTGGATATAAAAGGTAATTGCCTCACTAACTGGATGGTATGTCTCCCTAGTTTATTGACATCATTTGATTGCCCCCGTTTACAATGACAACAACCAGTAGTTTAGGGACTCCAGAAGCATACTGAAGCATGCTTCCATTCCAATGTACAATATTTGCATAGGCATGGACTGGCTTCTCCTTAGATCAAGCGCTATGATCACCTGGAATTTCGGAGCAGGAGATCCTGAAATATTTAGAGCATTAATGCCATGCAGTGTTTACCTGAGGTCTTAGGTTTTGTCATGACATGGTTGCTTAGAAACTGGTTGCCAATTATGTTGGCTAGGTTCTAAGAATATATCTAGTATGTTATTATTGTAATCTCCAGGTGCTGTGGAGCCTAAGTATAGTTCGCCTTATCCCTGCACATAGAGATGTCTATTTCATGTGTAAAAGTTGAGACCTTCTAAGCCTGGACAGGAGCAACTTCATAAATTCCTTAAGATTGATTGAATTTGAAAATTCATTGTTTGAATAAAGAAACAATTGAGTTGGATTCAATTGAATGGTACCAACCAAATGGAGAGCTAATACCCAATTCTTATTGAATTAATTGAATTAACTGATCGACGCACTATGGGATATTTGTTTATCGTCTGTAACATCTACCTATTCTGCAATTTCAACCAACCCACCCAGTGAGTAACTCTTAGGTAAACTAATAAAAAGGGGTTTCGGTTTCTCTTGATTGATTACAGAAAAAAAGACCGCCTCCGTGCTTCGCTAGGCCTAGGTAAGGTGATGAAAATACAAGAAATTCTCAGAAAAAATTAGATAAAAACAAAAAAAAGGAAGATAAATATCAAAATTTATATACCGACCCCTCTTATTTTTAGCTTGTATGCGGAAGTGATCGATAGATCTCTTGAAACAAACGAAAAGGAAATTAGATTCATCTATTTCATGTGTCCAATCTGATACTCCCTCCATCCCATTATTAATGTCATGTTTCACCTTTTTCATTGTCACAAAATTAGAGTCATGCTAAAATTTTTCCCTTCCACAGTTTCATTCTTACCTCGTAGTGCATGTGTAAAAAAGTCTCAAGAAATTTAGTGGGACCCACTATTTATTGCCATTTAGAGAAGCTAGAAGAGTGTGCAGGACAACTCCCACTTTATAAGGCTAATATTGGTGCGTGTCTTTAACGTATGAAGAGATGCATTTGATTGAGATGGGACCCATAGAATTATGACTCTTTGAAAAACACAAACTTCAGCTGTCTAATGTACTTCTAGTGAGGTAAATTTGGAAGTAAAGCATCTGGCAATAATAATCTACTGTACATAAAAAGTTGCTGTCCCAAAAAAGTCTCTAAATTTGGGACAGAGGGAGTACTTTTGAAGCTGCCATGGGCTTTATACAAAAGCCTCTTTTCTTTCTTTATCGCCCTCGTTTTCTTTCATTGTTAATTCTCTTTTTGTGGTAAGCTTACTATATTGCAATCTACATTACCCTGCTCTTTCTAATCAATCTTGTTTGATTGTTTGAGTTTTGAAGTAGTCCGCCACTTGTATACCCAACGTCTTCTCCAACCTAGGCAACCTGTACTTGTTTAGCATACGAAGTTAATTAGAGCAACCGAGGTTCATGTTATTTTTGCATGTTTTCCTTTCCTTTTTTTTTCAATTATTTATCTTGGAGATGGTGCCTGTGTATTTTCTTCGAAAGGTGGGAGTGCCTAACACTATTATGAAATGGCAATACAATATTAAAGAAGGATAGTGCCCGTTCAATTTGTCCTTATAAATTACTCCCTCTGTTCCACTTTGATAGTCTTGTTTTCCTTTTTTATCCGCCCTAAATTATAGTCCACTTTCCAATTGAAAAATATAATTAACTTCTCCAAAATACCCTTATTAATATGCTTTGTTATCAGTGAGTATAACTTACCTTATTTAATATAGTTAATTTCTTTATCAATAATTGCTTTGGTTCATGCCTTGAACGGTGCAACTTTCCATCAGTATTGTTGTTGTAATTAATGTAAAGGTATAATGATTAGTCACACTCCTAATATTAATGTAAGGGTATTTTAGAAAAACAGTAGGCTAGATTTACTCTTCCAGCAAAGTTAACAAATTTTTCTTAAATTGTGTGAAAAAAAAAAAGACTATCAAAGTGATATGGACGGGTATTATCTTCGCTTTTCATTTGAATTGTTGATACCCATGCTTTTTATGGTGGTACTTACTACTGATTGTTAACATTTGAATCACTTTGATGAAGGAGAACTAAGTAACATGATGTTGCCTTTTGTATTTGCTCTTTTAACTAAGGATTTATATTCAATTTTAGTTGCTGATTTATACCATTTTTTGCAGGTTAAATATCAGGTTGTAATGGTCTTCTTACATATTTGATGCTGATTGATGGATCCTGATAGCAAGAAGTTTGGAAGAGGTAAGATACTTTAAGGATCAGATGTTGCGTGAAATTTCCTTTTACCATATTATGGTGTATTCATTCTTGTTTGGCATGATTTTGTTTTTCAATCTATCAGATCGAGATTGAGATTTTTTTTTTTAACTTCTAGAGTTTGTGTGCATGCCATCCATTTCATAAGTTGGTTTGAATTGAATAAGAAGATGGCTCTTTTGCTATTTGCTTTCTTGTGAATGAATCAAATGGAGCAGGCTTTTGAGGAAATTACGGTGTCGGACTTCCTTGCTTAGTTTTTTCCCCATTTAATTCCCTTCCAAATTTTGACTGGCCTTGTGCTACTGTGAGAATGAGCTCTTTTACTTGATTATTCTGTTCTATGGAATGTATCTCAAAGTGTTTGGTAACGTAGTTGAAACTTTCATGTGTAGGTTTGCCTAAAATGTTTATTGTCTGTTGAAATGTCGAAGATTTGTTTCCGTAATTTGTAACGTCTACCTATTTGGTGCTATTTACGATAATAGGACCTAGAGAACTTACAGGTGCTGTGGATCTTATAAGCCACTACAAACTGTTGCCTCACCACGAATTCTTCTGTAAGAAGTCACTACCCTTGTCTATCTCCGATACACACTATCTTCATAATGTGGTGGGAGACACAGAAATTAGGAAAGGTGAAGGTATGCAATTGGATCAGCTCATTAAGGACACTTCCTTTTCAAGAGAGACAAATGCACGCATACAGCCATTTGACCTAGATGTTCTGAGAGAAGCCTTCCAATTAAGGGAGACTGCACCAGTTGATCTGCCTCCTGTAAGAGTCTACTTATTATAGTTTGTTGATTTAGCTGCTAATGATCCACGATGGCTCTTTGTTTTATGTCGTTGATTCACTTAAAACAAGGGTTTCCGAGATTCTTTTTCTATTTGTTTTACTTCATTACTCTTTTTATACCTGATGGGTGAGTACTGATACGTCGCATCATCGGTGTGTTTTGAAGTCTGAGAAGGGTATTCCTACCATAGCTGCAAAATCAAAAAGCGAGTCTAAAGACAAGGAAAAGAAGCATAAAAAGCACAAGGACAAGGACAAGGACAAGGATAAAGAACACAAGAAGCACAAACATCGTCATAAAGATCGGAGTAAAGATAAAGACAAGGAGAAAAAGAAAGATAGAAGTGGCCATCATGATTCTGGTGCTGAGCACTCAAAGAAACATCATGAAAAGGTTTGGATGTTATGCTCTGTTGCTACTGCTATGCCTTAACGAAAGTCATGTGTCACGACTTTTAATAATGCTCCATAAATTTTCACTTTAATTGGTTAATTCTTTATTTGATTGCCCTTTCATGATCACTAGCCCATTATCACTGAGCAAAATATGTGATTTATGAATTTAGAACCCAAATTTGCTGGGTAAATTTTGTTGATGGTTTTGGCAAGTTGCTGTAACCCATCAAACTTTGTATGTGTAGGGATGTCATATCTTTCTTTCTACGTTTTGATGTACTACATCTAATTTAAGACCTCTTTTGCCTAATTGAGTTTCAGAAAAGGAAGCATGATGGGGATGAAGATCTCAGTGATGTTCACAAGCACAAGAAAAGTAAGGTACATGGTTGACATGTTCTTTCATTCTATTTCCCTGTGGTTGGACTGTCACTATTAACCTGTTCTGCTTTTTTTATGTCATTTGAAATAGCTTCTTCATAGTTGTGTTGCCTTCTTACAATTCCAAATCTTGCAGCATAAGAGCTCAAAGATTGATGAGATGGGTGCGATAAAGGTAGCAGGCTAATTAAAGGCAGACAGTTCTTTGTAATTTTTTAGTCCTCTGATGTTGCAGTTGAGAATTTGGAGGAGTCCTTTACTTACTATTGTTCAAGTCCATATATCTGAGGTACAGAAATTCCATATAATGACTATGTCCTGCTATTATGTCCTGCTAAGACCTATATTAGAAGACAAATTCCATATAATGACTATTGTGTTTCTACTAGAATTAAACTTCTTTGGCATGATATTTTTTCTTCTCTTGTTGAGAGGAATGAACAATTCTTTCTACATCCCCAAATGCATTTTGTTATTGTTTCTTTGACATTACATTTTCTTCCATAAATTGAATAGTACTGCAAGCAATTTTCCTTCTCTCCCAGCAACTTCATCTGTAAAGATGCAATATGCTATATAATTCGTAATCACCCTTCCCCAAAAGTCGGTAGCTGAAGAAAACTTGCTTTTCTGTCTATTTCCGTAAAGTTCCGTAAAAAAAAGAATTCCTATGTATATTTTGTGTTGAACTACCCCCAAAAATTTGAATTATGGTGGATAATAGATGAGATAAGAATGAAGTTGAAATCCAACAATGCAGCCACTTTTGCCTATTATCTTATATTACTCAAGTGTTGTTTTGTTTTACCAGTGTTGCTCATGATATGATTTTTGATACTGTTTGCAAGTTATGCAGTTAAGACTATAGGATCCGTTTGGATAGTGTGCTTTTTGGGTTTTTGTTTACTTTACTGTATCTGTTTTAGAAAAATGCCGGTGTCTGTCCAAAACACTGAAAACTTTCTGTGTTTTTCAAAAGATTATGTTCACCCTCCCCCACCCACCACCGGTGTCCTATTTAATGTACTTCTTTTTGGTGTTCTTCTAAAACTTTGTTATTATAGATGTTGTTTTAAACAAACTTTGTTTTCTAAAACAGGCCAAAGACAGGCCATCCAAATAGACCCATAATTGATGGAAAGAAATTGAGGTAAACAGAATATAATGATGAATGAATTGACCCGCTACTTCACTTAAAAAGTATGTAATGAATTATAGAAATAAGCCTCCCCTTCAAAATGTTCGATGGGATTGGTTCTGTGACTAAATTTCCACCTTCCTGCAGTTTTATCAATATTAACTGAGAGATCTAGGGTCCAACACTAGATCCAGGCTCCTTGGAGCAGCTTCTGTCTTCTTTCTAGCATCTTTCCTTGCCGCGAAATTTCCATTAGGCCTCGACCACACTCAAAAACTTAGCTTCGAGGGCTAAATAGGCTCAGTTAGCGATTTGCTATGTCAGAAGATTAAATGACTGCAATTTCATCAACCGTATGCATATCCTCTCTGGACGCAAGATTTCCTTTTGCTAGGCTTTGGAGTTATTATGGTTGTTGGAGGATGACTGGTAATACAAGAAGATGAAGTTAAGGCTTGTGTAAAGGATAGGATTTGGTTATTATGGTTCTTGGAAAATGTAGTTAAGGATTGTGAAAAGAAAAGGATAGTTAAAAATAAAATGATGTTGAGAAGGAGATGGTAGAAGAAACTTTTCCCCCCTTCTCTCTGAAAAATCCTAACTTCTGATTTAAGAATAGATTGAAGAAATTATATTTTTTCCCTTCATTGTAGCAGTATGCATTTCTCCCCTCTTTTAAGGAATTTATGGTCCCTTCCACTGGTAATTGAAACTAAACATGGCCTTTGATTCAAGTCTTGTTGACAATTTGCAGCATGGATAAAGTGTGGTCTAAATTGGAAACTCAAAGAAAAAGGTAATATTGGTAATCAGAGATGTGTTGGTAAGTTGTATCACTAGAAGTCTTGGATAGACTTATGGGTCTAAAATGGAAAATCAAAGGAATGGTAATATTATCCAGTAGAAATATCTCGTTAACTGGGGATCTTGTAAAAGCCTCGGATTGGAATCTTTGTGGGCATTGTTGAGTATGATGAGTCAAATGTGGAAACTCAAAGAATATTGTAACTTGTAGTCTTACAACATCTACAATTTGACGTCATTTGTTCTATTCAATCTTCTCCCAGTATGAAGTAATAGATCTGCCAGTCTTACTTGTATAGTATGCAACATTGGGCATGATATTTGGCACCTTCACATATGTGGAAAAAATAAGCTGCTATTGGAGAGTGTGATTTTATCTGCTTAACAGTTTAATTTGAATGTTTTACTGTTAAAAAAATGGGCCCTGAAATGCAATTCAGGCATGTAGTCATTCTTGTATTGCTTCTCAGTGTGGAGAATCGTGTAGCTTGATCTTTGATGACCTATTGTTGTGCAACCTTGAGAAAGTGAAAATGCAGATGAAGAAATGCATGTTTTGAAATCATTTATCTCATTAAGCAATAATATTATTTTTATTCAGAACATGCTATAGTCTATGATAGCCTTCGAGGCTGGCCCCTTTTTCTCTCCTCCATTTAGTGCCCTTTTTAAGATGTTGATTTTAAGATTTATCTGCCAAAGAGTTGTTTGTGAATCAAATGCATTTTATCTCCCACTCTTGCAATGCAATTTATAACTGAGCCCCTGGGGGTGTCTGGATTGGGGAAAATGACCATTCTTTTGAATAAGACCGAGTTGGTTCAAGTCTTAACAGATGGAAATAGGGGATAGGATCTTGGGTTTAAGGCCTATATTTTTTAATCTGGATCTTTAACACAACAGAATCTGGATCTTTTTTCTCCTTTCAGTCAAGCCAATTGTCATGCTCATTCATGAATTTGCCGAGTTCTCAATAATGTCCACACCCTGATAGGGAAAATCTCTCCATTGGAATTTGTCTTATTGTAATGAGCAGCATTACCTCTGGGTCTTTACATTCATTACTTATTGCCCTATTGATGAATATTTGATTTTTACTTTAGAAATAAACCAAAAGAATGATGACTGTGTATCTGGTGTTTCATTATATTGCATTATATCTTTCCGTGCAGAAGTCTCTGGATTAACCAAAAGAGTGCCCAGAAGGTGAATTCACCTGTTGACGTAAATTTTTTTGAAGGGTTCAAAATGCTGGAAATCATCAGTGTATATTCGTATATTGACAGTGATGTTGAATGTTTTGAGTCTGTCTTACTTAATGTGCATCTAGATGTGTCAGGTGGTGTATACTTTCTTTCCTTTGTTGCCCTGGTGTTTTGTTTCCTTCAAAGAGTCCGATCAAGTTTTACAAGTAGTCATAGCCAAGTTGCAGTTCTCGGTAGTAAAGAATGAATAGGCTGAGATAGGTGAATGTGTATTCTAATTTCATTCCCATTTTGTTCAGAGAGGAGGGCGGACATCTTTTATTCTGTGTAGGAGAACTTGTCTCTTTCAAAGGAATTAATTTTCTGTATAATGGAATAATTGATGGCTTATTCATCAGGGCTAGACATTTCATTGTAAATATCAGAATATAGCTTGAATTGATACTATTTTGAGTCATTATATCTAATATTCTTTGGAGGTAGCAATATGTTACTTATTTGCTTAGCCTATGTTCTATGTACTGGACTTAATTAATCGTTCAATAATATTGTCCTTTATTTCCTAATTATTGGTGCCTTGTATGCTTCGTGTGCGGCTTTCTGTCTGTGGTGTCAAAGACGCATTGTTAGGCTTCCTATAAATTGGGATCTCCCCATAGAAACAAGAAAATTGTGATGGATGATGATTCTGGTTCAGCCCAAGATAAATGGAATAGGCATTGAACTATTTAAGTCGCTTCTTGCTGCAAAGCTTGGGGGATCTGGACGACTTTTGCGTCAACCTTGAGTCTAGCACTTAATCTCTGCCAGCTCCAATCCTCATTCAAGTATGACATCCCCTCTCAAAGCCCGTGTGTAGAATGTTGTAAACGGAAATGTTCTCCTATAATCTATAAAAAGATGATTAGGTCTTCCAAAACAGGAAAAAAAAAGTGAAAATCCCTTGGTGAAATTTGTAGTGGACCGTGGATTTTTATGATATAGTATTGGAGAAAGGGGAAAAGAGAGGGTTCATAAGGACAAGGATGTATTGGAGAAAGGGGGAAGGATAGGGTTGCTTGGTTAATGGCAAGCTGGGTTTCACCAATTGGATACTTAACCTCTCGTCCTAGTAGTGCTGTGATATAAAAGCCCAATGACAAACCCATCTCGTCAAAATGATTGGGAGACAGGTTATGAACAAATAATTTTCTTGATGACCTTCATCAATAGCAACATGATACCGAAAGTGTTCATAATTATGGCTGAGAGAGAGAGAGAGAGAGGGAGGCTCTTCATCCTCGAACCCATTGATTGCTTTGCTTTGTAATATCCTTTTTGTCAGCTTTTCTCTTCTTCATAATTTTGCCCTATTGGTATCCCATGATATTTGTCCCTTAAGAGCAGTGAAGATTGTTGGGCCAGAAGTAAAAGATGATGACAAAGTGATCAAGATGATGTAGAGATGCTCTATTTTCTTAATAGAAATGATTGCATATCAACGATCATGAAGACGACCTCTGCTGCCAATCTCACCTCACCTTATCATCTTACAGTTGATACGTGCCTAATTGATTTGATTTGCTCAGTTCAAATGGTAGCACTAAAAACTTTCCGAGGCCTCATTTCACGAAGCAGAACGTAAAAAGAAGTTATCAGGTTAGTACTCTACACGATTACTTTAATAATTGAAACTTTGGAATGGGATTGGAGATCGCACATTATTATATTATAGTTTGGTGTCCATTGCATTTGCGCCCCTGACTCTGAAAAGTTACTAGTAATAAAGTGTAGTCTTTAAAGAAGGTTACACTACTGCTTTAGAAACCACCCCCAAAAAAAAAATGCTGAGAAAAGATATAAAAAGGTAGAAAAACAAAGTCGAAAAGCTACAAGTCTGAGATCCTCAAAAAGGACGATTAGCGGACTACGGTAGAATATCTGAGTGTGTATTTCTATTTCCTAGGAGTATATCATAGCAGACTAGTGTATGATGCATTAGCAACGACTATTATCTATACCATAACAGTGATTATTTTGTTGTCGTGAATCCAGTGATGGTGTGTCCGAGACAATAATACTGGTGACTGGTGAAGCGATAGGATGGGACATTGCTTTTACAATGGGGTTTGTGCCCGTGGCGACTAGCGAGGCAGGCGCGGTTTATAAAAGGCGAAGAAAAATTTGGTGGCTTATCTAATAGATTCGAGTCCCAGTCCCTCTTTACTTTTCTCTGTTTTTTCTTTCAACATGACAGCCATGGGAATATAGATATGGGGTCATCTTTATGTGAACTAATTTTACATGAGGGATAATTGCAGAAACCTCCCTGAGGTTTCATAACAGTTGCACTCGCCTCTCTTGAGATTTAAAAAATAGTACCCACCTCCTCTATCATAAATTTGGGACCTATAATTGACATAAGATATGATAAATTTACTTCATATCCTAAGAGTTTAAGGTTGTTAGTAAACAAATTTGGGACAAAAAAAATTAGGACGATAAACAAGTCTAAGATAACTAATTAAATAAAATTAATTATCACGACCCATTATTATTGCACAGAGGCTCATATATAGTACTGGGCATCCTTTCCTTCCTCTTCCTCCTTCAATTCTCTTCTAGTACTGGGTAGTATTTATTCGAAATTCATTGCGAACGTCAACTCAAGCGTAAAGGAACAAGAAAGGCGTTTGGCAAACGGATACCCCACCGGCCCACCTTCTTCAATTCTCGTCAAACCTCTGGACATCCCCCCAAGTGCTCTAATGTGTACTGCGTAGTAGTAATTGGGAAACGTCCTAGTTAATTGCATGTTAATAATTTATTTATCACGCCTGAGTCCTAGGTTAGTCTTCCTAGCTAGTACTAGTATCAAGCATAATATTGAAGCAGCAGTTGTACCGGATAGCTCCAATTAAGCATTATTGATCTCTTCCAATCATGTGGTAATAGCTCCGGCAAGGCATGGCATCCCTTGACTGGTGGCCCTCCGTGCCCAATTCATCATGCTTATATATTCCTCAACAATCGCGGTTTGTGTAATAGGAGAATTATTAAGAAACCATGCAGAGATCCGGTTTACAAATTTAGTAATGTATTTCTCTAATCGTGTGCGCGAGGGGTTTAAGTATTCAAGTAAGTACTTGCAGTAATTAATTAGAATGAATCCATGCATGCATGCATGCTCAAGAGCCTTCCATCCTCACCATTGACTCAAGAAATACGTTTCTTTTTTCATTCTTTTTCTCATTTGTTTGATAAAATCAAGGAGCACGATGATTTTCTTTCCCTCTTTTTCTTCAGGCTCAAAGGATTATAATGATTCAAACTTCAAAAACCCTAGATAAACTATCATCCTCGGTAATGATGATTTTCACTGGCTCACACGAATTACAGTAGAATGATGCCGCTTTCCCTTCATGCATGATAATAATGCCGTGAAGATGAAGGCAGTCAATCTTGTAGTAAATGAGTGGGTTTTACAGCGTAATGCGCACTAATATTCTTCGTTGTTTAGTTATATTATTGTTGCTGTCGGCCACATAATTAGGGTACTGGTACAGCTACACCTGCCATTCCTGCACACGCAATTAACTCCACTTTGTTCTCTTACAGGTACACGATGCCAGTCCTGCACATAACATTATTATTAAATTTTTTTTTTGGTAACCCCGGACTCGAACCCTAGGATTCGAGCAGCACACCAAACCAGAGGAGTGTTCCACAGCCCTACGCAGCAACTCAGGGCAAGTCATAGGGATTTAAATCCAGAGTAAGATTCGAATCCAATATCTCAAGAGTTCTTAAGAACCCGCTTACCGTTAGACCATCCCAAGCCTGCAAAACGAGGAAAGCGTGTCCCAAGCCTGCAAAATGAACAAGAGGGTGATTTGACAGGGGAGCCTCGAGGTCGTCCCCGAAGGTACTCCGACGATCAAGTTAGTTTTTCGGTGAGTGGGATTCACGGGAAGTAACACAGTCGGGAATAATTGGCGTATAGTGAGCGTACCTTGTGCAGTTGATGTGTGTTACCATTTATACCTGCTTGGGAGCCCGACCTCCGTACGTTTCGGGACCTGCCCAAAATAGTCTCAATCCCGCTCTGAGGGGGATCTTCCCCGCCCTCTACGGGATCGTTCCCTGGAGCTCCTCGGAGCCCTAGCAGCGGAGGGCCGCGGGACGGTTCCCATGGGCCCGGGGTCTAAGCCCAACTCAGGCCTCCGTGGGCTGCCACGTGTATAGGCCCAGGACGGGGCCTCTGCAGGAAGCATATCACTGTATTGTGAAAATCCATGTTTGATAATTCTTAAAAACGCCAACTTTTTTTGTTTCTTGGGAGATTATAGATTGGGCGCTCATACTAGCTCCAATTATAAGCAGAACTGTTCTCCTCTTAAACCTGCGATCAGATGACCTCTTGTCAATTTGATAAGGTTACTTGTGCGTCATAGCAAAAGCAGGAGGAAAAGAAAAGACTGTCAATTATGCAAATGCAAGGACATCCACTAATCAGATCAATTCTAGACTGTCAATTATGCTTTTTCTCAAGATCAGTGTAGTAGAATATTGCAATAATTGCTCTCTCCATTTATGATTAAGTTAATTGAATTAAAGTTAAAAAGGGGACAATCCCACAACACGCACGACGGTAATATTAAAGAATTAGTAGCTTTTAGTAAGATCACATATTATTGATAAAAATGGATCTGCTGCTGTAGAAGTAGAACAGAGGACAGGATGAAAAAAGACAAAACAAAATGGAGCTTTGGAAACCTCTGGCCCAAGTCCCCATACAGTAAGTACTCCTATCAGAATAAGCAATACATGAAATACATACATACATATATATATATATAATAATCTGACAGCAGTCGTAGATTTCTTTTTGTTGAGAATCGAAGGACGCTGGATTAAATCGCAAAAGACAAGTGAGTGACAACACATCATATCGTATTGTACCTCTAGAAGAAGTGTCGGTGCTCCAGACTGAGTCCACATTACTCTACTGGGAAAGTAGCAGTGGAGGAGGAGGAGTCCCCCATTCCCATTCCTTTCCTTCGCGAAGGGCTGCTGCAAACTGTGTAGCATCTGAGGTTGTGACTCACAACTACTTCAATCAAATGCGACAATATCCCAAGGACACGTTACGAAAGCAGCAGCAGCATTTCTATTACAGTTTTGTATTGTATGTTGTTAGTGAGAAGTCCATTTCACCAAGCAAAAATCATCTCGAGGACAGTGACAAATTGTCAATATTATATTAATTGATTCTTTGTATTGCTCCAAGTTTCGTATGCACAAGTCGAGAAATCAATCTTAAACAATGGTCTCGATTGTTTGATGATTTTCTTTTCCCTCTACGTCTATTCTGTTACAATTTTTTTTTTTTTTTTGCAACGATGGAATTTTTATAACCTAATCTAAAAAAAAAAAAAGAAAATTCGATGTGAATAGAGATTCCATCGAAAAAGGTCAATTAAAACCGTCACATATAATAACAAATTGATGAGAAAAAAGAGTTGAACCTTGAACTCCCGTATCATCACGCCAAAGGTCCGGTGGCATTCTATTCTCTTGCATTCTATGCTCGTTTTTTTTTCAAACAATGGCTTAGAATTTTATGGTAAGAGAAGGCAAGAAGCATTAAGATGGGAGAGCAGCTTAATGAGCAAATGTTATGTGAAGAACTTACATATGGACTTTTTAATTCCACAAATTAAAGAACGGAGTACAATTGTTATTATTACTACTGTTATATCCCATAATAATGACAAAGATAATGACCGTTATTGTGAAGCTAACACGTGAGGTGCACACATACGTGGATCCAAGTTTTAAGTAATAATATTAGTTGTATTATTATTGCAAAGAAAAGAACGTAAAAAGTTTAGTATATTCCAACCTTTTAAATCATTGTTCTTTATGAATTGAGAGCGACCATCAATCATGATGAATCAATTTGTGACGGTAGAACGGCCATCTCATTTGGTGGTGGTGTCCTTTTTGAATTTGCACCAATTGTTATATCGGACAATAATAATAATATGTGTTTCATTTTTGCAGTCGCTTTCTCAATAATGAAAATTCGGTTTAACTTTTGAATTTCATAAAACCAAACCCATACCCTTTTCTTCATCATATTTTAGAGTGGGTATTTAATTACCCCCCCCCTCCTTCCCCCTCCCCACCACCAAAAAAAAAAAAAAAGACTTTGAATGCAAAGTATGTTGAACAAAATGATTTGGTAGATTGAGGGCGAAATGCTTATAAAAGACGCCATTGACTATATAGGTTAAATTTTCACCATCAAGCATCTTCTTAATTTTAGGACCTTGTTTGGATTGCTGGTTTTCGTCGAAAAATTACGTCGCTTTCCGTGATTACTGGTCTGTTTGGATTGGACTTTATTTCCCCAAATTTATTTGCTTACATCATCATTACAATTTCCAATACACCTTTTTACCTTCCCAATTACCTTTTTATCTCACATACATCATATTACAAAAAGTGCTACAGTAAAAAATATCTCTAATAATTCACAATCCAAACAGATCTGTAACATTTCCCTATTACCTTTTTCCCTCAAATACATCAAATAGCTATAGTATTTTTTCCATGAAAAATCACGGAAAATGCAATCCAAACACAACCTTACATTTCTTGAAAGTTATACCTGTGATGGATAGATCATAGTCGAAAATGCATTTGTTTCTTGACTGAGAAAAAAGTTGCCAGGATTTTCAAACTTGATGCCTTATATTTGACGTATAATGAATTCGACACTACCAACTAATGGTTTTAACGCTAACAATTAGTACCTCAAAGATCAAGCTGGATGACTGATTTCGACGCTAACATAAATTGCATGCATGATACCCTTACATGCAAAATTTGAAGGACAATAAACAAACTTCAAAAAATTGTAAAACAAAATAGAATTCCAAATTCCATTTCCATCACGATGGTTTTTTTTTTAAAAAATCTTTTTGGTGATATGTGGGGCCTTGGAAAAAAATCTTGAAGGACAACAAACAAACAGCGGACCGAAAGTTGTGAAGGTGAGGCCCTGTCCCGTTAACTAATCAGAGCCAAGGCAGTGAGCTAACACAGTCACAGCCGGTGAAAGTAAGGTACTCACAGTCCCAAAGGAGGAAATCATCAGGGACAGACGACTGACGTGGCGAGAAAAACCCACCGCTATCGTTGACCTCCAATCTCGGGCGAGACTGTCGGTAATCTCGTTCCACGAACTGACCCACAGAGAAAAAAAAAAAAAAATTTTTTTGTTGTTTTCTTTTTCAATTTTAAAGAAACTTATATTTTTGATACAGCCCCTTGATTATCAATTTTTTGAGACAGACCCATAAAATTTTGCTTATGCATTCAGATTCACCACATAGTCTTCCTTCTTCTCGCGTTTGTAACATTTTGCAGTCATTTCGTTTTCTGTCATAAGAGAAAAATATAATTTTGGTACGGGGACTAGTCTAGTCACCAAAGTTCGGTCCAAAGTAAATCCACTCTCTAATGTTTCTAGTTTGGAATACATTTAGGATCATGACACGATTTTTATTTTTTTTTAAAGGATGGAGAAAGAAACAACTTGGTGTAACATTAATTTTATCCTCGTGGTCGTAACATTTTGCAGTCATGTTATTTTTCCTTGTATATTTTCCTTATAAATAGTCAAGTCAATAAAATTTCGTTTAGTTGACTAGTTGATAATGGTGAAAACAACAACTTTAATTACCATAATTATTTCTCCATTTGAACCAAAAACACAGGAGGATTCAGATAAAGGTTAAAAAAAAAAGTATGGATCGGGTATAAGAATTTATTGGATCCTAATTCCCATTTCCCTCTTAGGTTGCACGTGCAAATCAAACATATAGGGAAGCTTATCTAATTGTTACCAAAAATAATTATTATATTATATATTGACGTGGTTGCAGTTGCATTATTGTGTTAGATGATTTTTGTGAGCTCCATTTTCCTTTTACTAAGCTATAGATGTCTTGTGAGACAAGAAATGAGGAGCTTTCTCAAAATACTACTAAATTTGAAGTATATAGCATGCTACCAGAAATTCTACATTCTTTCCCATTCTTTCTTTCTTGTGAAAAAGAAGAAAAGTAGTAGTAGTAGTAGTTGTAAGAGTAATAATTAATAAGAATTTGAGACCACACATGAAATATTCTTGAATTTGTAGTATTGGCATCTTCCCAGTTCCAACTTCCAAGTTCCTACCCACCATCACCAACACCAACAAAAAATAGCAATCGAGCCACGAACCAGCAAAATCTTAGCTGGAAGCATATGAGCCTTGTCAACCCTGGCCTATTTTTTTAAAGTAATTGTTACCCAACTCATATAATATACTTCTTCTTCTACTCAAAAAACTACACTGCACTATTGCTCCTCCACTCCCGTAGTCTGGACGACGGACTTGTGAGTTGTGATGCGATCCCAGCTTCTTCTTCCGCTTTCTGCTACTGTTCTAATTTTCACCTTTTTCCTTCCCGCACTCTCCTCTCCTCATCGGTCATTTTACCTGCCCTTCCATCACCATCATCATCATTTCATGCTCATGCAGATGTTGTTAATGTTTTAGTACTAATAACCTACTCTCTCTCTCTCTCCTCTCGTCACTCTCTCTCTCTCTCTCTCTCTCTTACTCTCACACCCAGTACTACCACCGATCTCCACAGTCCCCACTAGCCAAAAAGGCATCCGCCCATCCTGCTCCAGCTAGATATCCTCCCTCCCCCTTCCTGCATTTACTCTTCCTGATCTCCTCAGCCCAAAATTATGCCTCCCTTATCCCTCCTCCTCCTCCTCTCTCTCTTCTCCTCCTGCTCAACTTTTCCATTGTCCTCACATATTATTGCCACCACCGCACCTGCCACCCACAACCGCCGCATCCTTCACCAACCCTTTCTCCCGCAAGGCTCGCTCCCACCGTCACAGCCTCCTAACCCTTCACCCCCCGCCCCCGCTACCCCCAAATACCCGTTCTCTTCCACTTCCAATTCCCCCAACAACACCCCATTCTTCCCATCCGTCCCCTCCCCTCCTCCGCCGCCTTCTCCAGCCTCCTACGCCTCCTTCCCTGCTAACATCTCCTCCCTCATCCTCCCTCAGCCTTCCAAGTCCAAACCTGCCTCCTCCAAGCTCATCGCCGCCGCCATCGCTGCCGTGGTCGCTGCCGCCATTGTTGTCTCCCTCGCCGTCTTTTTGCACCTCCGCCGGAAAAGAAACCGCCGAGCTTCTAGCGATGCTAAGACCCATAGATCCGACAACAGCACTCGATTCCACTACCCCAATGCCACTTATTCCGCCAACGGAAGCGTCCCCAAGCTCCAGAGGCCATCACAGACGAGCTCCGAGTTCCTCTATCTGGGTACCTTGGTAAATTCGCATGGGGCCATTGGTAATACTAGTCCGCAGCAAAATGCGCGCAGCAGTACTGCTGATAGGAGTACTGCCAATTCCAGAAAGCTGGACTCGCCGGAGCTACGGCCATTGCCGCCGCTTAGTGGCCAGCAGAATGCAAGCCGAAACCACAAAAATGCCGAAGTGGGGTCCGCTGGGGACGAAGAAGATGAAGAGTTTTACTCTCCTAGAGGGTCTTTAGGGGGCAGGGACAGCTCGATCGGCACTGGATCGGCGTCCAGGAGGGCATTTGCTGCTGTAGAAGTGGAGAATTTTGGTCGGTCGAGCTCTGCTTCGTACTCTTCTTCTAGTTCTGCTTCGGGCTCGCCGGTGAGGTCCGTTTCACTCAGCATTTCGCCTCCAGTGAGTTTGAGTCCGAAGGCCTCGAGGCCCAAGTCGCCAGAGTTGGTTGCTCTTCAGACTGCGCCTCCCCCGCGGGCTCCACCACCTCCGCCAGCACCCCCGATATCGTTTTTCAATGCCCCTTTTGTTGACCAAAGACTATCGGCATCGGCATCGACATCGCCGTCTCTGTCGCGATCTCCGTCGCCTCCTAGTTCATCATCGCCCGAAAGAGTTTATAGTCGAAGCAGGGAGACTTCCCCTAGAATCTCAAACGTATCCGATCAGAATTTGGAGTCTCCAGTGATTATTTGCAGTCCTGCTCAGCAAGCTACGCCTGTTTCCATTCCATCACCGCCTTCAACTGTTTCAGCCCCACCACCTCCTCCGCCGCCGCCTCCCACTGTTTCAATCCCACCGCCTCCGCCGCCAATTAAACACTGGGAAAGTCCCGCAACACCTTCGGCGGCAGCCATTAGGATATTAACCGAACCACCAGCTATAATAACACCTTTAAGGCCTTTATCTATGCAGAACCCAACAGTAATTTCACCTATGCAACTGCCATCAAATTTGGAGGCTGTTGAAAAGACTGAGGAGACCATCGAAACCCAGGGGCGTCCTGTTACTGAGAATGTTGTGAAAGATGAGGAAAAAAATGAAGAGACCCCTAAACCAAAATTGAAGCCATTGCATTGGGATAAAGTCAGAGCAAGTTCTGATCGCGAAATGGTGTGGGATCAACTGAAGTCCAGCTCATTCAAGTATGATGACATTCAATCCTTAAAAAAGAGTGGTTTTGGCACAGTTTTTTTTTTTTTTTTTTGGGTGGTAATCTTGCATATCAAGTGAACAGACTGAATTGGGTTCAATGCAGGTTGGACGAAGAGATGATTGAGACATTGTTTGTTGTGAAAACTCCAACTCAAGTTCCCAAGGAAACAACTCGAAGGCCATTCCTTCCCTCACCAAGCCAAGACAATAGAGTGCTTGATCCCAAGAAGTCGCAGAATATTGCCATTTTACTGAGGGCCCTCAATGTGACGGTAGATGAAGTTTGTGAAGCTCTCATTGAAGGTAATCTTTTTCATTTTCTGCGAACTTACGAAATTGTGCAAATTGTTGTTGACGTTGTTTCTTGCGTAATTTCATTTAAGTCATGCACGATAGAGCTTACCAGTTGAAATAGCTTAATTTATAGAACGCATAATTACAAGATGTATTTCTGCTAACGCTTATTTTTCAATAGGCAGGTTTAAACGAAAAAGGTTTGTGGTTTTCTGTATATTGACGACCATTACTTGTATGGTTGATTGGTTTGTTTGAACTCTTGTTGTAATTAGATGTCTTAGCATTGCTTCTTATTATTTGCGGACTTAGCTGCTGCCCATCAAATGCTTCTGCGTCTTTGTCTTGCTCCTTATTATTCTGGTAATTTGTGGTTACCACTTAGCATGACCTTGAGAATGGTCATCTTCTTTTCCAGTGATGTAGTGAAAAGTCTATTAGTTGTTTCTGTCTGTGTTGCTCCAGTTTATGTATGTCAATTTTCTATCAATAGTTTGTTTATTTACTTTTTTACATCTAATGTCACCCTATTAGCTGAAATGCAGTTATCTTATTTTACATAGTTTAAAGCCATCTGGTAATCACAATGCTCATAATCCCTTAAAACTTCTACACAGGCAATGCAGATAATCTTGGAACTGAACTCCTTGAGAGTTTATTGAAGATGGCTCCAACAAAAGAAGAGGAACGTAAGCTGAAAGAGTATAAAGATGATTCTCCATTTAAGCTTGGGCCAGCTGAAAAATTTTTGAGGGCAGTGCTGGATGTTCCTTTCGCATTTAAAAGAGTGGATGCAATGCTCTACATCTCAAGCTTTGACTCTGAGATTGAGTACCTAAAAAGGTCATTTGACACTTTAGAGGTAATTTTACATCATTATTGGCCTTTTGTGTATTGAAATTGCTTGCAAATTCTGCCAAGTTTAAACCAAAGTGAAATTATCCGATCTGATTCTGTTGACAAAAGTTGAGGAAGCAATAATCTTGCACCAAAAATGTTACTGATAATACAAAACAAAGAATTAAAGTTGATTTACGTATCACATTTTTTTTTAATTTCTATTGCTCTTGCATTCTGTATCTGTGAAGCTTTTTGATTTTTGAAACCTAAAATTACATGGAAGCCACCTCTTAGCTAAGCTCCTTCCATACTCTTTGATGGAAATTTTTAAATTTTAATATCAGGGAGAATCTGTACATGCTGTCTGCAATCAGACATAACTACTGTAAAACATTGATCTTAAATACCTTTATGAATATTAGATATACTCATTTAACACCTGTTAATCCGTTGAATGTTTGAAAATTTCAAACAGGTTTTGTCTCTGACTTTGAGCGGGCAAACTTACCAGGGTAGTTCCAATGTGTTTAGTTAATTCAGCAATTCAGGTCAATCTAATGCATGTTAAGATTATTGTTGCTCGAGACAAGATTGATGGAAATATCTGAAATTATAAAAGCACCAGCTGAGAAATGGATATTGTCCATCTCTCATCTCTTTAGGAGCTTTCTCAGAGTTAGATCAACAAAATCAAGCTTCTGATTCTTTGCATTCATATGAGCCAAGTCTTTAACATTGTTGTAACTCTGCTAAAAGATACAATGGTAGATTATTGCTTTTGATATAAGGTGATTGGTGATGCTATATATGTTGCCAAATTTACAGGCAGCATGTGAAGAACTGAGGAATAGCAGGATGTTTTTGAAACTTTTAGAAGCTGTGCTGAAGACAGGAAACCGTATGAATGTTGGGACTAATCGTGGTGATGCACATGCATTCAAACTTGATACGCTCCTGAAGCTTGTCGATGTGAAGGGAGCTGATGGTAAAACGACTCTCTTGCATTTTGTCGTTCAGGAGATAATAAGAAGTGAAGGTGCTCGTCTTTCTAGTGCAAACCAAAATCACAGTACCAGTGTCAATGATGATGTGAAGTGCCGGAAGCTCGGGCTTCAGGTTGTTTCGGGCCTTAGTTCAGAACTCGCAAATGTCAAGAAAGCTGCTGCTATGGATTCTGAAGTGCTCAATAGTGATGTCTTGAAGCTGTCGAAAGGAATTGGAAATATTGCTGAGGTTGTACGATCAATTGAAGCAGCAGGCTCAGAGGGGGGCAGCAGCCAGAAATTTTCTGAATCAATGAGTGGTTTCATGAAGATGGCTGAGGAGGAGATTATAAGGATTCAAGCCCAAGAAAGTGTTGCACTGACGCTGGTGAAGGAGATCACAGAATACTTTCACGGAAACTCAGCGAAGGAAGAGGCTCATCCTTTCAGAATATTCATGGTTGTGAGAGACTTTCTATCAATTCTTGATCGGGTATGCAAGGAAGTCGGAATGATAAATGAGCGAACAACAGTTAGTTCCGCTCACAAATTTCCTATTCCAGTGAATCCTAATCTGCAGCCAATTTCCAGTGCTTTTCCCGGAAGGCAGCGGTATAGTTCTTCAGATGATGAGTGCTCTTCACCTTAGTTCTTGGTTCTTCGAGTACCTTTTACTCTTTTTTTTGCTACTGGCCAAAAAGATTGTAACATATAAATGTGGCCAGATAGGAGCTAGTTAGGATAGTGCCTCCCAATCACTTTAGGTGTATGTAATCTTTTTTGCCCTCTATTGTATTTAGTATAGCATATGATGTAAACGAATTTTGGAAACCGTTCTGTGGATTATATATAGTGGGAGGAGATCTCTTTACACCGAATAAAAAAAATTCTTTCCTCCAAACTGTTCAAGCACACACTACAAAGAGAATTGTTACATTTTCTCAATTCTGGAATAATCGAGTTTTGCAAAGATCCTTTGGATCTAACATGTTTAACTTTTGATTTAAAAAAAAAAAAAAAATCCATGCATCGATATTTTAGGCCAAAAGCAAGTGCATGTGTGACCGTTGTTATTAGCAATAACTTGCTCAACACAAAGTAATTCCACCCTTTTTTGTTCTTTCTTTCCAAGTTTCTTTACCCTTTTCTTCCCTCGAAATGCTCTTCAGTTGATTCTATTTCTATGGTCCTAAAGTCGGTGAAGGCGAGGCACGAGGTGGCAGAATATTTTTGTTGGATTGAAAAGCTACGAGTGAAGAAGGATCCTATCCTATAACCTGCTTTTTTTTTTTTGCTAGCGCATTAAAGTAGGCTCATCTTTTGCTATCAACGGAAACTGGAGAGCATCAAATTTTGTCACATAGCTTGAGACTCTATCATCGCGTCCCCGTCGAAGCATGAGGCATCAGCTGGAATAAAATCCCAACGTCTGCTCAAACCAGAAAAAGGGTAAAAGGTGGGGAAAAAGGAAGACAGCAAGAAAAAGAAATAACACTTCTCCTTTTTCTGTTCTTTGATTCGAAAACACTTGAAGACAGGAAGCTCAAGTTGAAGATTTCAACTATGCTGTACAGATTACTGTAAATTCGTATAAAATCCACCGATCATGATGAAAAGAAACAAGAAGATATTTTAGCTCTCGACTGCAATGTAGGAAGAATTAGCTGCCAATTAGCTAGGGTTCACTGAAGGAGGTATACCGGACTTGGAGGCATCTACCAGAATGGCTCAAATTTGTCGAGATCATATTGAGATGTAGAAGAAACATAAGGTTGAACTCAAACCATCAAATTTTCTAATTTGTGTGCCTGATGGTAAATCTTAAACTGACATTGTACGAAAAGAAGCATAAGATAGGATGCTGTTAATCAGAAGTAGTTTTAACATGTATCTTTGAGCAAGGAAAAGTAAGCAGGGGTCCTATGAAATTGCACTGATCCATGTTATTTCACTGATAAACCTAAACCACCCAGGCACCCACCAGTCCTTGGTAAAATTTTTAAGATTTGTAGACTAGATTAAATGAATCGGCATCCATGTGCTCCAAGATTCTGCGGGCCTCTTCCTCCGTGGCTGGAACCACCTTCCTGATCCTAACCCTGTCATTCATGGCCTTAGCCTCCGGATGAACAGTGAAAGTGAAGTAGAACCTGTTTGACACCTGCATGATAAAAATATATAACATCAAAGTCACCTAAAAGAGAAGTTTGGCATTCGATTAGCAGCTCTGTTTTGAAATCAGTTTCACGCCAG
Source organism: Coffea eugenioides (assembly GCF_003713205.1). Lineage (NCBI taxonomy): Eukaryota > Viridiplantae > Streptophyta > Magnoliopsida > Gentianales > Rubiaceae > Coffea > Coffea eugenioides. The sequence continues at coordinate 49,673,361 of NC_040035.1, read as the reverse complement.
TTTCTTTTTTACACGTCTCCTTGACCGTTTACTCAAGCTGGTATTATTGCACATCCATTGGCAAATTATGACCATGAGTGATGACAGACCAAGCTCTTACGGTCAAAGAAATGGGGACCATGCATTGTACCTCACTAGACCTCAGCTCCGGCCTTGTAACATGAGCTACAACTTCAATGTTGATCAAAGGCTGATCTGTGTTCTGAAGCTCTGTGTACAATACACAAGACTTGAAACGCAGAAAATCTCCAACATCCACCTGCACAACAGAAAAGAGAATACTTCATCAGTAAATTTTGGTGGTTGAAGTGCTCCTGAAATGCCAACGAATTGGTCATGTTCCGAAAGGTCAATTAACTATTATCTGAGATACCCTTCATGTAAAGTTGCTAATGTCATGGAGATTTGAGAAAATATCATCACATAATTAGAAAAAAAAAAAAAAAAATCTGGGCTTTTTTTGGTTGTGGGGGTTGGGGGGGGGGAAGAACCTAAATTAACTTTCCCGCTCATCATGGGGAATATGTGGGGGACTGGGGAAAAAATAGACGTGAAGTAGGAGAGGTTCCCAAACGGTACTTACTGGTCTAAGAAAATCAACATGATCAACTTCCAGAAAGCAAGGCATCACACCAGCAAATGCATAAGCTGTTGAGAATGCTAATTCAAAAGCTCTGTGCATTAGGAATCCCCCAAAGATCCGACCATGAATGTTCCTTTGCTGTGGCTGACAAATTAAAGAGTTCTCAAGGCGAGTATCCCTGAGAAGAATGCTGTCACGATCTGCCAATGCTGGCATGTCGCAAAATATCCGTCCTTCACCCAAGAGTGCTTCAAGTCTACCAAATTCACCATTCTGAATCTCCTTTCTGTCTACCACCCTCTTCCTTTTCCGAAGTTGATTTCTTGCTTCTGCTGCTTCATAAAGCATTTTTTCTTTTTCAGTTTCTGGAGATAGTCGGTTCACTAGAGCGGCTTTCCGTGTCTTATAGTCACGAGCAACAAAAATGAAGTTGGCTGTCAGAGCTACAGATTCTGCAGCATCAGATTTTCCTGCAAAAGAAGCATGCTCCTTAGTCAACCTATTACTGGTGACATTTAGTCAACCTACCACTGACAACAACAATTACCCGCCGCCTTTGTTACATCCATCCACTCAAGTCAACAAGTCATGTATACAGTTCCTAAGAGACATTCTTGTTTCAATAAAGAGGGAACTTGGAAATTTACACAAAAATTAAAAATTTAAAAAAAAAGTGCTCAAGAAAAGCCATTACCCATGACAGTAAGTTCAGATTGGAGGAGATTCCTCGTTAATTCAAACAAGAGGAATAATTAGATACTAGTATTAAGGCACACAAAATGTGTGCGCAATTTAGAAATAATTAAAATGGATTAATTTTATATAAATTTTGATTTTCACACAAATACAATTTATATAAATTTATTAAAGAACTGGTTTATAAGGATATAGTAAATTGGTAGTTACAATACTTAGGGTGATTATGAGTAGTAGTTATGTTGGTAAAATGTGATTAGGTAATTAGGGTAAAAATTAGTTTTTTAAAGGATGAAATTGGAAGTTCAAAAAATGACATGAAAAAGTTTACGCCAATTGCCACTCCTCTGGCTTTATATATAGTACAGATGCTGCAGTTGTTAGGAATTGTCACTTCTCAAAATCTCAACCTCTAAACTCTAGATATGCAGCTTGTCCAGTCATTATGAGAGAAAACAGGTCCATTACAACTAGACTCAATCAATTGCATGAACGTGTCTCATGACAAAATGAAAACACACACCATGTAAAAAATGCATATTTTTTGTCACAATCCTCATACCGGGTATAAAAGGAGGAACTAACTGCTTGGGTGATATTGAGGGGAATGCAGCCCAAAAATGCTACTCGATTACTTTCTATGTATTCTGCTGTTGGAAATTTGACAACATAGACTTTGTTGAAGCTGAGACAATAACTTGGTTACGACACCACAAGCCCGAGAAAGAACACTTGTAAGCCAACAAAAATGATTTAATATCTCTTATTTAAAGTAGTTTTTCTGTATAATAACTTTCTTAAGCAAAGTAGATCAGTGATTGTTGAATACCAACATAAGCATGTGTCAAATATAGACAACGATATAACTGGAATCTTAATCCGTAAAACTAAATATGGCTTTTGAGAAGTCCAATAAGGCAACTCCAACACAGTTGCTGGACGTAGTTGTAATGCTGCTCAATATGAATGGACGAGGCAAGAGCCAAAAACCATACCATCTGTAGGCTGAGTCACTTCAAGTTGAATCTCTATAGAGGAGCGGCCAACCCAAATAACAGCACCAGCCATTTTCAGATCAATGTCAACACTAATTGGCTTCTTCAGCACCATTTTATCAACAGAAGCAGTCACAAGCAAAAGCGGTCTAGTCATGCTGTCATCATCTGTACAATGCTAATCCACAAGCAAAAAATAAGTCCAGAAGGCCATATATGGTCTTCAAGTTGTGTATTGCAATAACTCATCAACCACACTTAAGCAAGAAAAGAGATGGATAGACCCTTTTCTCCTGATAACGTAATCTAGTCAGCATAAACTTTTATCTGCGCCATAATCAATCTTAACCCCTGCAAAAGCAGGATAGATCTTCTGATAACTAAAAATGCTGAATCATGAAATAATTAACAGGGCGGAGGGAATTTCCAACCGAGAAACCTTTGTTCTCACTTACCCAAAAAAAGAGAAACCTACCTTTGTTCTCAAAATCCTATGTGTGAGGTAAGTGATACTAGGAGGAGACTACAACAATCTTTCCTGTGTGCTACAAGTCATAGACGTCAGAATAACAATTTACTTTTAGGAAGTGATTGTTAAATCAACATTCATAAGCATCAAAGTTTCTTAACCTAATAAAGCCATGAAATCAAGAGTAACAATTATGCAACAATGAGCAGAGAAAGACGAAGAACAAGATTCTAGTATATAGCAATAAAAAATCAATTGAACTCCGTGTTACTCTGCAATAATAGGACCCTATTCTGCAATGAAAGTAATACCAACCAAAACCCAGACAAGAAAGCCTAAGCAGGCATAAGATTTTAATTAACTTCGTTTCAGCGGTTCTCTGAATTAACTCTAGAATCTACACAGCAATGTACGGGCATAATACGGTAAAAAGGGAATGGAACACGATGCACAAAGATTAGATAAAAATTCAGGCAAGAACAACTTATTACCTTGACTGAGATGGTGCCAGCAAGAGCATCAAGATCTTCTAGCAATTTCCCAATCCTGACCTCATTCCATGGATCTCTATACTGCTCCCTCAATATGTAATCAGTGGAAAAGTTGTAAAGAATAGCAGTCCTGCTGTAAGATGGAGTCCTAGTAAGCAATTCACTTTGTGGAGGTGCATCAAGTGGAGGGTCAAGAAGTCTCTCAAATATTTTAGACCTCGTTTCCCACAGAGCATTTGTGACCGGTGAATGGTACATTCCCGGCCACAAACTCAGAGGTTTTCTGGTTAGAGATTTTGGATCATTCTCCTTGGGTGAACCTTCAAAAGGGGAAGTAAGGGTGGATACTATAGGAATGGTAAGGGATGGAGAGGAGCTGAGATCCATTGAAATTCAAGAAACTTCCTCACAGATTGGAGCCTTGAGAAATCCACACTTTCTTGACGAAATTTGGAAAGAGGTGCGAGGTTTGAGCTTTGAATTTGAGGTGGGTTGCTACTAATTTAATCGAAGTATCGAACATTTGACTTTTTTTTTTTTTTTTTTTTTTATTCTCTTGGAGGGTCCGGGAAAATTAGAAAGTTCGGCCGAGAGAAATGGAGTCCCGACTCCCAAGTTGGATTTTAAGCAGAAAGAAAGCAGTAGGAAATCAGCAGCAACACAACAGGACAGCTTACGTTTAGGTATCTTCGGTCGTTGGAAGTTATAAAGATTGTGGTGTTGCCCTGTTGTTCTTGTCTGATGCCGGAGGGCACTGAAAATTCATTACAGAGTAAAAAATCATTCCAACTAGCTGGTAAACTTCTGCTGACGTCAAAATTTTGACAAAACTGCAATTGGGCTTCCCTCAATTTTTTTTTATTTTAATTTATTAGTAATAGGTCCTACTGAGAATCCCAGTTCCAGTTATGCTTGAAGAATAAAGAGGAATTCTTGGATAACATTAGGGGTTAAGTGCAGGAAACCTTCATGAACTATTGTGTCAATTACACTTTATGCCCTAAACTATTTTAATGGGCACTTCACACCCTCGATCAACTAAAAAATGATGGAAAAAAAATTAACTCTAGCCAAGTGATTGATTTTTTTCAACTCCAGTAATAGATTTTTCTTTGATTTAATTAAACCTAATCTCAGATTAAACTCCAAAAGCCGGCAACTCTTGAAGTCAAAAGTACCCTCTTGAAGGCAACTCTTGAATCCTCCATTAAGAGTCTAAGTGACAAAAGTACCCTTTGAATGAGAAAATTTTTTCACTTTAAATAGACTCATTTTAGCTTCATATTAAAAAGTCTAGCTGACAAATAGATACATAAATGGCAGCACAAAATACAAAAAATAAAAAATGCAGAACTATCATACTGTCATATCTTTACGTAATAGCAAAAATTACTTGAAATCTCACAAGAATTCAAATGAAGTTGTGCCAAAAAAATTATATGAATCTAGAACAATATTAATAATAGCAGCAAAGGTTCAATACTATACCCAAATTAGAACTAGTTGACTAATAGGAGGGTATAAAGTGCCTAGGGTGTGAATTGCAATTCTTATAATAGTTTGTAGGGATTTTCTGCATTTAACTCTAAAATTAATTTAGCGTGTTATTCTGTTGTTGTTTCCTTCTGACAAAATGGAGAACAAATAAGACAGAGCACACGACACGGGCGGCTTTCCGCAAGACAAATAAAAGCGTGGATGAGGTCGGCCCATCATCGATTGGGCCAGAACATGAAGTGGGCCTTCTTGTTGTAGCCGGCTGAGCTTCAAAGAGATCTGCTAGTTAAGTTTGGATCCAGTAGCAGAGCAAAGGAAGTACTACTACTTCAAGTCTTGAGATTTGAGAATGAATTTCTCCAGTGATTGAACAAATTTCGGACATAATTTCCCACTATCATTTATCGACATAGAGAAGTGTAAATAATAGGTGAGGGACTGACGAAACAATAGGCGGATGCAATTTTAACAAACGAACAGAAAAATATAAAAAATCTGTTATGATGGATGGATGCTACCTAACTTATTATTTATTATGCATTCTTATTGCAGTTCCCAACAATTTTCTAACTTTAGAGAAATTTCTTTCAAGTGTATATACAATAATTTGTTCTTATACTAATGAGAGATAATGCATTACCGTTTCCGGACCCATATACAGTAGTGTTATAATGTCCTTTTTGTCTATCTCAAATTTTTTGTGTTACTGACTAATATTGGCAGACAATAATCATATTAATATTATCATTCACATTCCAATTTTAGCCCTTTTTATCTGCTAGTGAAAGAAAGACTGTAGCTAGCAGTGCAAATTATGCACCTCACATCTAAAGTCAAGCAAACAGTCAATTTGGTTTCTGCCACAAGAATTTTGCCAAATTTGACTTACCAACCACTAATAATAGGCCGCCGTTTGATATGGAATAATAAGGGGTAAATTTGGAAAGCAGTGCGAAGGTCCATCCTTCCATATCTCCTACGGAAAACGAGAGCTAGTCGATCGCCATATATATATATGTATAGGGTACAAGTTACAAACATACAAATGCAACCATAGTTATAGATCGACTTGGAGTTGCTATCGCGAGGAAAAAGAAGAAACTTGAGAGTACTCAAGGTTCAGGAAACAGCTGAAACATAAACAAAAGGGCAAACTTAAAAGGGATTAATTCATGATGAATTCCAGCAAAGTTCATGTTTTAGTTCTGCCATATCCTGCCCAAGGCCACATAAACCCCATGCTCCAATTCTGTAAACGTTTGGTGGCAAAAGGCGTCAAAACCACCTTTATCAACAGCGTCTTCATCTCCAAGTCTATCCCCGCAGATCCCAAGAGCGCAATTAATTTCGAGACCATTTCAGATGGCCATGATGAAGGTGGCTATGCGGCAGCTGAAAGCCCCGGGGCCTATCTTGAAAAACTGGCCACCTTCGGCTCAAAGACGTTGGCTGATCTTATCAGGAAGCTTGAAGACAAGGGCGAACCAGTTCAGGCCGTGATTTATGATTCATTCTTACCATGGGCTCTTGATGTAGCTAAGCAATTTGGACTTGTTACAGCTGCTTTTTTCACTCAAACTTGTGCTGTAAACAGCATCTACTACAATGTTTATCATGGACTTCTACCGGTCCCTCTTTCACACTCACCTATTTCCCTTCCTGGATTGCCACTGCTCCAACCAAAGGAAACTCCGTCCTTTGTTTACCTTCCCGATTCGTATCCTGCTTTTCTTCACATGCTTGTCAATCAGTTCTCCAACGTTGATCAAGCAGATTGGGTCATCCTCAACAATTTCCACAAATTGGAGGAAGATGTAAGCATTTCTTCGCCTTATACAACTATACTGCATACGCCTTTCCTACTTACTGAGCCTCTCTCTTAGCAAGAAGAGTATGACTTGCAGGGATCCTAAATTCTATGCAGTATAATAAATCTACCAACTTTGATCTCTTTTTGTTTGTTGTTACCATCAAACAGGCGGTGAATTGGATGGCGAAACTTTGGCGAGTGATTACAGTCGGTCCAACAGTTCCATCCATTTACTTGGATAAACGCCTTCAAGATGATATCGGTTATGGAATAAATCTCTTCAAGCCGGACTCCAGCTTGTGCATCAACTGGCTAAATAGTCAACCTAAGGACTCGGTTGTTTATGTATCATTTGGTAGCTGGACAGAAATTGACGTAGAACAAGTGGAGGAAATAGCTTCAGCTTTGAAGGAAAGCGGATTCAAATTCTTGTGGGTCGTGAGAGCATTTGAGAAGGAAAAGCTCCCAAGCAAATTTGCTGAGGAGACATCCGAGAAAGGCTTGGTGGTGACATGGAGTCCACAGCTTGAGGTATTGGCACATGAATCCGTCGCTTGTTTTGTTACTCATTGCGGGTTCAATTCAGTGCTGGAGGCGTTGAGTTTAGGGGTGCCGGTGGTGGCAGCGCCGCAGTGGACAGACCAGCCCACCAATGCTAAGTTTCTCGCGGACATTTGGGGGGTTGGTGTAAAGGCTGATGCGGATGAGAGAGGAATTGTGAGAAGGGAAACGTTAGTTTCTTGTATAAGGGACATTATGGAGGGAGAAAAGGGAAAGCAGATTAAAGAGAATGCCATTGAATGGAAGGCTTTAGCTAAAGAAGCTATTGATGACGGTGGAAGTTCTGATAAGAACATTGATGAATTTGTTGCTGGATTAGCAGGCCAGAAAGCCAAGAACTAGACGTGGATGCTACACTGAAAAGGGCAACGTACCTTGTCCTCCAAACAGTACTCTCGTGATAAATAATTTAGTACTTTTATATTTGTAATAATTTCTTGTACCGATAAATTCTATGTCATGATTCGTGTTTCTTTGAAATATATGAAGTAAATGAGACAACTTATATATTTTATTAGTTTCTTCAGCCAGAAAATTGTGCTTAACCTTTCTACGGGTGAAGTCTCCTGTCTTTCCCTCTCTCGGGTGTGTTTGGTTGAATTTGGCTCCTCCGTGGTGGTGGACTCTCTACATTTTCGACAATTATTAGAAAAGGACATGATGGTCTTATATTTGATCAATCCTAACCCTTGTTAATAAATGAATACAAATGTCATGCATCAAAGTTAATAAATGAATACACCTGTCACGCATCCAAATGTGCACCACAGAAAACAAAGAAAATCCAATAAAGAGGAGTCAAGTCCATTTTTGGATAGGAGTTATTTGCCAAAAAAAATTATTTACCTATATTTCAAATACATGTTTTCAATGCACCTTTTTTTATTTTTCTTAATCACATTTTTATTTCATATATATCACGTTGTAAAAGGTGTATCACAAATTTATTTTTTAACACACATTTTTACCTCATAAATAACGCATCGCAGAACTTGCTATGATAATTATTTTAAATAATATTTCAAATAATTTCCTATCCAATCACACTTGATCCTACCGTGCGAACCGAAACCGAACAAGGTTTGCTGGCAATTTCAATTATCAGTCCAAGTTAGGAATGGCGACGGCCAAGAGAAAGCTGAATCCATGTGGGATTGCGGGGAAGAAAAAAGCCATTTGCATTTTGGGAAAGAAGAAATTCTGGTGGGACGAAAGAATCACAAGTTTCTTTCCAATTGAAAATACTACAAAGGAAAAGGCCCTTGTCATTAATGGTACTTAGAAGATTCAAAAGCAAATTTCCTCGTACGTAATTTAAGTTAGGAACGATCCAGAATACAAACACCACACATTTCTTTTCAAAATTTCTGAACTCAGTCGGCTTGAAAGGAGGGTCAAGGGTAGGGATGTACGCGAGCCGAGCTACTCGCGAGTAGTCAACGACTTGGCTCGAACTCGGGTTGACCGAGTTCGAGTCGAGTTTCGAGTAGCTCGATTGGCGTTCGAGTCGAGTTTCAAGTCTCAAATTTTTGGTTCGAAGTTTGTCGAGCCGGGCTATTTAAATAATATATTTATAATTTAAATAATATATATGTATTATAATTATAAAATGACTATTATGGGTGGTTAAATGGAATTTACAATATACTCTTCTTTATAATAAAATTTTATAAGGGTAAAAAAGTAATAACATAATTATAAAAATATCTAAAAAGAAAAAATGTCTAAAAAATGCCTCAGTTTTTTGGTCGAGTCGAGTCAAAAAACTTGATTAGACTCGGCTTGATAAGGCTTGACTAAGGGTCGAGCCTTATCGAGTCGAGTTTCGAGCTTAAAGTGAGTACATCGAGTCAAGTTTCGAGTATTAATTTTTTTGACTCGATCGAGCTCGAGCCTAGGGATATATGAGTCGATTCGAGCTCGAGTATAGCACTACTCGAGTTTGACTCGGCTCGATTACATCCCCAGTCAAGGGGGTGCGTGGGCAATTGTACAATACTCTCATCTAATAAATATTTTATTATGTTAGGTGTAATGCACAGCTAGCTGCTGACGAATGACTCCAAATGAAATGCATTGGCTAACATATACTACGTGTCTTCGTGGGAGTGTTTATAATTATGTGCCAAAATATTCATTCAAGATGGCTAGGCTAGGGGTAACATCATCATCGATTATTTACACTACAATTTATGCATAATAGCATCAATCAATCATTCATGCTTCGGTTAAAGTAATATCAAGTTGGATAAAGAAAATAAATTCTATGAACTTGTGGAAAAAAATATATAATTAAAGAAAGATTGTATGGAAAGAAAAGATTACGAGAGGTTCGTTTTTTCTTTTATCAAAATCGTTTTAGTTTCTTCTTCTACTAGAAAAGTGTGGCTCGACTTTTCTTCTTGTGAACTCGTCTCTGTCGCTATCTCTTCCCCCGGGCCTTCCTCCGTCTCTTTTGGTTTTGGGTACGCAACAAACGCATGTTAATATTCTTGTTTCTTTTTGGCTTTTAGCAAGCAACTGCAGATCTTTGTTCTTGAGTTTGCTCCGTACAAGACTACAAAGAACAGAGAGGAATTTAATTGATTGAGGACGGCTACAAGTAAGAATAAGTTCCATCCTTCTGCGATTGCGAGGGAGAATTAAAGAGCCGTTTGTTTTTCACTGCGTTTTTTGGGAAAGAAAATATTATTGTCTTTGTTTTTGGGAAAGAAAATATTATTATTATTGTGGGATTAAAAAAAAAAAAGAAATAGGCAGTAGTGTCGTGACTATTAATTAACACATCTGTTTGGATAGAGTATTTATTTGAAATATTATTTAAAATAATTACTGTAACACTTTTTGTGATGTGATGTATCTGAGATAAAAAAAAGAGTTGAAAAATATGTTTATGATACATGTCAAATATCATTTGAAATAATTTGGGTATCCAACTATCTATCAACTCTAATCGAGTTATTGTGACGATTAATTATCTAAGGGGAATTGTTGATTCAGAGTGTAAAGTCTGATGTTTGATTTTAAGGATTTTTTTTTTTTTTTTAAAAAAATACACTAACTTATCACATCAATGCACACATTTACATTTACTATCCCTTCTCAAATTAATTTTACCTTTCGTCAAAAAATTAACCCTTGAAACTATTTTGACGAATTTTTCAATCATTCATTAGCCAAACCCTAATTTTAATTGAGAAAGTGTTGGCCGAAGCAAAGTATAATACTCCATGTCTTGGCTGAGAGTACATGGCAAAAGGATGCTGGAGTTTTTTTTGAAGAGAAGGGCCAACTAACCTAACGTCAATGACCACTAGAATAAAAGACAATAGCCGGTAACGTGCTTTGGCAAAAGAAGACATAAAGAGGTCAATAGTCCAATTAGCCAGCCGTCGAATAGCACGTACCTATCCCCCCATGCAAATATGATTATTATCATTATTATTACAAGCCTTGCACAGAAAGACCGTTCTAAGAGGTTTGGTTGGTTCTTCATCTAAAATTCCAGCCGCTATAATTGAACGGCAATCTTCTTAAACAATTTTTTTTCCTCTTTAAATTAATGTTGAAGGTTGAGTCGTTTGGATCTATATCAGATCATTTCAATTTGAATTTGGATTCTAAAATGAATTTGTGTATAAAAAAAACATTTAGATGTGCTAAAAAATCCCCAAAAAAAAAAAAAAAATGGAAGAAAGAAAACTTGTTTGGAAGATGACTGCATACTGAATGAGTCCATTCAAAAATTGACGAGTCTCTGCATCGCATTTCATAAATATTAAGGGTCCGTTTGTTTCGGGTGAAAATGTTTTTCAGGAAAATATTTTCCTAATTTCTCGTGTTTGGTTGCACAAAAGTTACTGAAAACATTTTCCTATGTAAAATATTTTCACTCATCTTATGGAAAACAACTTCCCTTCCAAACTTACTGAAGTTATTTTCCGAAATGCATGCATCCCGCTTGTAGCATGTTCCAAACTTACTGAAAACATTTTGTAGTATGTTCTTTTTTTTTTTTTTAGTGTAAACAGGAGGACTCGAACCCAAAACCTCTTCCTTACACTCTCTCCCCCGTACCACCCAACCCTCCCCCTAGTATATTCAAAATAAAAAAAAAACCTCATTTTGCTCATCCTATGCTAGTAATTAATTATATATAATAGGGACATTCTTTTCTAGAGAAACTTTCAGCAGTGAGAGTGCAAGATATATGTCACAATAAGCATTGCATGTGATTGATATTTGACACTAAATGGCCAGCAATTTGTTTATTGCTTAAGGAGATATTTTTTATTCATATATACATTTTTTCAAGATTTTTTAAAGTTAAACAATGAGATAAATTTTCTTATTTTGCATGGGAAGAAGTATGTAGTTATAATGTGTAGAAAGTAAAGATAGAGATAAAAGTGAAAATATTTCAAAAGTTAAACAAACACCAGAAAAATGAAGTAAGAAAATATTTTCAATAAGCTAACCAAACACCTGAAAATGATGAAAGGGAAATGATTTTCATGGAAAATTACTTCTACGGAAAATATTTTCCCAAGGAAAACATTTTACTTCCAACCAAACAGACCCTAACTGTGTCTTGAAAATTCATCCAATCAATAACTGGTTTGTTTGATAATACAAAAAAAAAAGTACTAATGGATGAATTACAATGCAAAAGCAGTCCCCGAAATATGTTACGATGAAAATTCCATCTAAAACCATTGGAAATTGGAAGATCATCATATGCCAACGTTCAAGATATCCTGGCAGTTCTTTTTATTTTTTTTTTCCCAAGTTAATACATGGGGAATGGAAACTCAGGATGCATGAAAACGGGACCACGGGTAGGTGCAACCGTTCCTAGCGATTTTGTGCATCGCATAATTTTGTTTACATACGGCGTAACTTTATTTGGACAACGTGTAATTTTAAAACAAATTTTTGTGAATCCCACATACGTCATTAAAAACGAGGTACAAAAAATAATTTGGATCGTATAATTTTTTTGACTCAAATTTTGACCGTGAACAGCTCAGGAACGGTCATCAGATGGACCGCTCTGCCCCTCATCCATGAAAACGTGCTTCAGCCTGCAGGCATCAAGGAAGGGTGAGGACAACAAAACTTTTAAGAATTTTTACAAATCATTCTTCCCGAAATTAGGGGCAGGAGCAACTATTCCTGAAGTTAAATACCCTTGATTGGGCTCTCAACTCACAACAAAGTGTTCTAAACTTACATTTTGTGTTACAATTAATTTGCATAATATATAAACAAACAAATTTACATTTTATTGAAATGCGCAAAATCGGTCGACAACGCTTGCACTGCAAGTTTTCCCGCCTTCCCAGCTCCTTTCCCTATCTTTTTCTTTCTGACAAGTCAACTCTGGCGGCCAGCAGAAGACTGCGGTCCACTGGGTAAGAACGGCATTCTTATTAGTTCTTAGTAGTCGCAGTACTCGGACAGAAATACACAGAAAAATCGAAGGAAATGACGATGGCATCAAGCAAGGTTCATGTTCTAGCTCTGCCATTACCTGTCCAGGGCCACATAAACCCCTTGCTCCAATTCTGTAAACGTTTGGAGGCAAAGGGTGTCAAAGTCACCTTTGCCAACACTGTCTCCCTGTCCGAGTCTATGCACGCCGATCCTAAGAGGTCAATTAACTTTGAAACCATTTCAGATGGCTACGACGACGGTGGCTATGCAGCAGCTGAAAGCTTCGAGGCCTACGTGGAAAAATTTGCCACCGTCGGCTCGAAAACCTTGGCTGATCTTATCACGAAACTAGAAGACGATGGCGAACCAGTTCAGGCCGTGATTTATGATCCACACTTGACATGGGCTCTTGATGTAGCTAAGCGGTTTGGACTTGTTACGGCTGCTTTTTTCACTCAAACTTGTGCTGTAAACAGCATCTACTACCATGTTTATCATGGGCTTCTACCGGTCCCTCTTTCAGACTCACCTATTTCCCTTCCTGGATTGCCGCTGCTCCAACCAAAGGAAACTCCGTCCTTTATCTACCTTCCCGATTCGTATCCTGCTTTTCGTCACATACTTGTCAATCAGTTCTCCAACGTTGATCAAGCAGATTGGGTCATCCTCAGCAATTTCCACAAATTGGAGGAAGATGTAAGCATTTCATCCCCTTATACAACTACACTGCATACACCTTTCCTACTTACTGAGCCTCTCTCTCAGCAAGAAGAGTATGACTTACAGGGATCCTAAATTCTATGCAGTATAATAAATCTACCAACTTTGATCTCTTTTTGTTTGTTGTTATCATCAAACAGGCGGTGAATTGGATGGCGAGACTTTGGCGAGTGAAGACAGTGGGTCCAACAGTTCCATCCATGTTCTTGGATAAACGCCTTGAGGATGATACAGGTTATGGGATCAATCTCTACAAGCCAGACTCGAGCTTGTGCATCAACTGGCTAGACAATCAACCGAAGGACTCGGTTGTTTATGTGGCATTCGGTAGCTGGATAGGGATCGAAGCAGAACAAGTCGAGGAAATAGCTTCAGCTTTGATGGAGATCGGATTCAGATTCTTATGGGTGGTGAGGGCGCTTGAGAAGGAAAAGCTACCAAGCAACTTCGTTGATGAGACGTCGGAGAAAGGTTTGGTGGTGACATGGAGTCCACAGCTTGAGGTATTAGCACATGAATCGGTTGCATGTTTCGTTACCCACTGTGGGCTCAATTCGGTGATGGAGGCATTGAGTTTAGGCGTGCCGGTGGTGGCAGCGCCGCTGTTAACGGACCAGCCCACCAATGCTAAGTTTATTGAGGACGTTTGGGGGGTTGGTGTGAGGGCTGCTGCTGATGAGAAAGGCATTGTGAGAAGGGAAACGTTAGTTTCCTGTATAAGGGAGATTATGGAGGGAGAAAGGGGAAAGCAGATCAAAGAGAATGGCATTAAATGGAAGACTTTAGCTAAGGAAGCTATTGATGAGGGTGGGAGTTCTGACAGGAATATTGATGAATTTGTAGCCGAATTAATTAGCGGTGCCGGACAACCAGATGCTTGACAAATTGGAGATTTTCCATTGTTCTTGCTTTTCTACTTTTATCGTTTAGTAGTTTTTCATTTTTCCCAAATTAAGAAAAGAAAGTAGTTTTATTTTTCTTGCTTGTAAATTGTAATATGTCTCTCGTGTATTTTGCTGTGTGCGATGAGACTGCGACGAACTTGTGAAAGTTTAGCATAAAAAAAAAAAGAACAATAATGCACGGGAATACTATAGCAGAAGAAAAAATTTCGTGCTAACTGCGGTTAATACTATCGTTTACAAAGTAATGGGAATATTCTAATGAACTTGTGCCTCGATTGAAATCTTCTACTACTCCCTCTCGGTTTTTTAAAAAAAAAAATAAAAAATAAAATTGTGTACATCTTGTTCTTCTTCTTGTGTTTCGTTTTCCCGTGGTGGAACTTTGTTAGGTTTTGTTGACTATTATTCTGCCACTAATTACATATCAGTCAAAGTCAGGAATGGCCATAGCTAAGAGAAAGTTCAAACAGACGTTTGTAATTTTTTGTTTTCTGGGAAAAAAAAAAAATTCTTGTGGGACACAAAAGCATCACGACGACTCAGAAGGCGTTGGGGGGCACTCTGGTATTGCCTGACGTTATCAGTTGGTAAACACCTAATTTTGAGAAAACATTTTGGTCGTACCAATGAAGCAATACTCTATATTCAAACCAAGACGTAGCATCTCATCTCATGTACTAATAATTTATTACTATATCCGAGGTTTTCATGCATGTCTCATCTTCGCACAGACACAGTTAACACTTGACTCGACCGACAAATGACTCCGATCAGATGTTGGCCGTCGAATTGTTTAAATCTCTGATCATTACAAGCCTTGCACCGCCGGTCCAACACCGTTCTACGTCCTCGTGTCCCAATAATTTATGTAGAAAGCGCCACCCGCGGTCAGCAAAGAATTCTTTAAAGCGTTAAGTCGGCTGCTTGCTTGAAAGATATTCTTTTTGTTTTCGGCGATATATTGATTACCTCGAAAGATTGTCAAGTCGACCGTTTACTTGAAAAGATCCTTTTTTGGCAAACCAAAGTACGATTACTTTGAAAGATGGGACAGCATCATCACAACATATCCCATCCTATATTCCTATTCCCTTTTAACTTTTCTTCTTATAGATATTGTAGACTTTTTTGGGGGCTTACGGCCTTCAACAATATTGGGTTACACACTTAAGTCCATTCATCTTCGCATGAAACAAGGTATTTATAAAAATTTAAAAAAAAAGTATTAATCATTCTCCCAACGAAATATATATCTCAAATAGTAAATGACCAAAATGATCACCAAATTATTCAAAATGGCACGAGTTAATTACCCAATTTTTTTTTTTTTTTTGTGGTGAACAAGGTCGCTCGACTCTCTACAACGAGTATTTAAAATCATTTTGACCAATTTAGTCAGTAAACCAACCGGAAGAAAAAACAGAGAAAAGCAAACTTGATTTGCTATTATAGGTTTAAGGTATTGTACTATTTAATAACTAGAGAACGGAAGAACTAAAGAAATAGAACGAATCTCACAATTGATTGATTGATATCTCTGCCAGTTGAGCTGAATCTTAAAACCAAAATCCATGAATCATTTTTAAATTTATTGAAGATTTTAAACCTCACAAGGTTAGAGAGCAACACGGGAGCAGCCTTCTGATCATCCTGCCACTTGGATGGATTCCGCAGCATCAATGAGCTATTATATGTTTTTTTTTTTATTATTTTCTTTCGCGCGTTACAGCTTACGTGGCATAATTCTGAGTTGCCGGCGGCCGCATCAATAAGAACTGACGCGACAAAATGACGACAACGGCGAGTTTAGGCGGTGACCAATTTGACCATTTCCTGGTACTCGAGGGGCATGTTTGTTGTCCACCGACACAACATAACAGAGTCGGATTTTAAAGGTAAACTAACGTAGTAGATGCGACCAATACTACAAAATTGGAACAGCGTCAGCCGCTTTAGATGAGCACTCTGTCAACCAAATCAGCTGAAGAGAAAAAGACCAGGTGCCATCTTCTTCTCAGAAGAAAGATGATGGGGGCGGGGCGGGGCTTTAAAAGATACAAATGGTCGAATCGAATCAACACAGCTCTTCAAGAAAACTCACTTGGCAAATTCTCAATCGGAAAGGAACGCTATAAATATAGCACAAGACTGTTTTAACAACTCAAGACCACCGTCTACACCAGTAGGCATGGTGGTTACCAGAGAATCTGAGTTTTCTTATAGCTTTGGTACTCAAATACCTCTCTTAAAAGCAAGGCTGGTAAGTTCTGCATAATGTATTTGGTATCCCTTGTATATCTAACTAACAACGAAGACTACATATTATTTGCTTTCCAGATAGTTGAGATACTTCTTCCGGCAGAAAAAGACGTGGATTTGGATTGTTATGTTTCAGACAACACTTCCGAGTGAAAATGCAACTTCAGCCTGTGCATCAGATTCGGGTAAATTGAGAGGGAGGAAGAATTTTGGGAAGACAGACACAAGTTCCATAAAACCTATGATGTCCTAAGAAAAATGGAAATGCCTGCATAACAGTGGAAAAGTACTGGAAACCACAAAACAAAAGAAATTGAAATTCTTTGCCTAGCCAAATGCATGCTAAAGGTTAAGCACTACTCGGCAGAGAATAACAAAGTGCGTGAGCAGAACCAAGGAGGGCAGATTTAGCACACGATAAATATATCATACAAATAACAACCACCAAAAAGAAAATCAAAATATCAGAACCTCTATCAAAGATAAACAGGATAACAAAATATTATAGAGTTAGTAAATAACAGAGTCTCATAAGAACTGAACCTTCAAAGGTACAGGAAAGGTAATCCCTTTTTTACTGCTGTCGGTCAGCTTAATCACTGCTTTCAATTTATGTATGTGTACATGTGCATGTCTCTAATTGTTCGTGTGTGTGTGTGTGTGTGCATGTCTTCATGCAAGTGTGCTTTCAAACTAGGCAGAGTGGCAGGATAGACGCTGTCCGCTAAGTGTATCGTTGCATGTCTTGCTCCCCTAATGAAGTTCCCAATAAAGTAGTAGGACATTTACCACAAGGTTTACTGACGAAAGGGAAGGCAGGGAACACACGAGAAATTTGTCACTTATGCGAAGTATATTTAGCTACCCCTACCCATATTATCTCTTGGGAATGAGGTATTAAAGAGGAAGATGGAAGAATAAAGGAGACATACGAGTGTGATATTACGAGGATAAAACTTGTAATGTCCATGCCTCGTTTGTTTCTCTCAGTTTTAACTATGAAACAACACACTGCTGTTCTGAAATTACACACTGTCATGGCCATCTGAGACTCTATTGGTTGTTGTGCCATATATTATCCAAGCCTTTTTGAAAGCATAACCATGCTTGAAAAATTGCGTCTTTCTGATGTAATACAGCCACAGAAGCATGCAATGCACCATCAGGGCAATATCGCGCTACAGGTTCCATAAAGGATTAAAGATAATAACAACAAATAATTAGCGACATTTTTTCAATAATAGTTAACAGTAAGCTTGCATCACACAACAGCACAATAAATCAAGTTTCAGCATGCATCATACAGCACTAGAGAAAATTCAATTTCGTATATGGGCTCCAGGTGAATCATATTCTTAGGTTCCATAAGTTAGCAAGTTTGGATGTATCAATGTGCATGAAGAATAATGGAAGAATCTGAGATTCAGGTTCAAAATCCCATCCAAAACCACACACACACACACAAAAAAAACCAAAAAACACCCAAAAAGAGAAAGGATGCTGGTGTAATTCTGGTGAATTCTACATATAACTCCAGAAGAGAGAGTGGGACAGAAGAGGTCTCAAGCAGAAACCAGAAAGGAGGAGAAAAGGAACCATGGACTTCATACCCTGTACATTAATACAGAATCACAAGAAGATTTTAAATTATAGCTTATATCCCCAGCTGGGCCTAACAGAATTTACAAGCAAAAAGAAGGTTAAACAAATGGAAAAATATAGTGAAGGCACAACAACAAAAACAAAAAACGCAGCACAGCATGCTAATAAAGCAAATTCAACATGAAAGCGAAAGAATACATCCACACAGAGCTACAGAGTGAGGAAAGTATGTCATAAACAAACTGCTCAGGCAAGCTAATGATCCCAACCCCAACATAGAAGAACTGCAATATCCAAATATATGCTGAGCCTTACACAACAATAACTTTAAATAAATGATACTATCATGAGAAAATGTCAAACAAGAGAAGAAAACTATATTGCCAAATGGAATTTCATAGCTAAGATGATATTTTAGCGACCTTGATAACCCAGAGAGGTATGAACTTCCTCTTGTTTGGAAGGTGCATTGGTGAACGTTGTCTAGCAAGCAGGGCCATGTTGCATAAAGTACAACGTTACAAAGGGTTCGTAGCATAAACTTTACCATAAGAATGATAAGACAGTTACCATAACAAAAGACAAAGGCAGAATCAACCCACAGATCACCCAACAATCTGGTATCACAGATCTAATCTAAGGCTTACACAACAATAAGAAGATATTCAGCAAAATCACATGCCACGTTATAAGTGATCCAGCATGATACCCAAAACTAATAACCAAACTGCTCACATGATTTATCAACATTTATTTGAAAATGAACAACTTTTGATAGTTACATATATATGGTTTCGTTAATACTATCTCACCTACTCATACCTTTATTGCATCTCTATTCCTTCACGAGCAACAATAAGCTCCTGTAGTTGATCTGCATCTCCATTTTCTGAAAGCACCAAAATGTCATCTTCTGTGGTGAAGTTATATCGCTGTCCAATGGCCCTTAAAAGCTGGTATACTTCAAACATTGTAGGCCTCTCCTTGGGTGCAGGCAGTACACAGCTACAGGCAACTTTGAGAAACTGGAAAAGCTCACCATCATAACCCTTTGCAACCAAAGACTGATCAATTGCATCGTGAAGTTTGGAGTTGATTGATAGATTGGAAATCCATTCCACCAGGTTTCCCTTAAAGCTTTCTGGTGCCTTTGCCACAGAGGTAGGCAGCTCTCCTGTAACCAACTCAAGAAGCACAACACCGAAACTGAAGACATCCCCCTTTGGAGTGGCCACTAGGGTTCTTGTATACTCAGGGGCAACATAACCCAAGTCACCAAATTCTCCATTGACAAAAGTACTCAAATGAGTGTCAATGGGGTTCATAAGCCGAGCAAGTCCAAAATCAGATATCTTGGGTTCAAAGTCAACATCCAACAAAATGCATTTGGAGCTTATATTTCGATGAATAATGCGAGGATTGCAATTATGATGGAGCCATGCAAAACCTTTAGCTGCTCGAACAGCAATTTTAAGCCTCAAAGGCCAATCCATTTTTTTGTCAGCATCATGTGGGAAATGCAGTTTATCATGGAGGGATCCATTCGGCATAAGCTTGTAGACTAAAAGCCTCTCTTTCTTAGCCATGCAAAACCCCAGGAGAGGAACCAAGTTGCGGTGCCTTATATTTCCTAATGTAGCCATCTCAGAAACAAACTCTTTCTCTGAGTGCTGAGTGTCCTGCAACCTCTTCACCATGAGTGATGTTCCATCCTCAAGTAATGCCTTGTACATAGCACCCGTTCTTCCAGACCCAATTATGTTGTTTTTGCTAAAATTGCTGGTGGCCTTCATTAAATCACTTAATCTCATTTTTGAAACTGATTTCTCAAACATTGAAAGCTGGAAATAAGAGGATTGGGTGTTATAATGATGGACTTACAGGTCATTAATAAGGACAACAAAATTACCATATAACACTAACTTATTCAATCAATTATGTGACATAGTTCAACTGAATATCAGTACAGTTATTCATGAGATTGTTAAGCGCTAACATACCTCGTACAGCATTGACACAAAACAGTTAAAACTAGCATGCAACTTGCATTCAGAAAATTCTTTGGATGTCAGGCGAATAGCCCAATGCATAATATTGTCATCTTACGACCGCAAGAGGCACAGATAGTCATCTTACCTTGGTGCCTTTGGCACCCTTAAGGCTCTTTGCCCATTTGTTTCCTTCAGGATCATCTTCCTTCTTCTTTCCAGGCAACCTACGCATAAAGAAGAACATTCCAAAACCAACCGCTAAAGCTGCAATGGTTACCCCACCAACAGCTGCCCCGACAATAATTCCTGTCCGTGGTTTCTTTGAAGGACCCTGGCACGCCGGCAGCGGACTCCCACATAGCCCTGGATTACTTGCATAGCTGTCTGCATTAACACTAGCATTTATAAACGTTGGAACAGGCCCAGTCAGCTGATTGTTTTTTACACTAAATGTCTTCAGTCGATCAAGTAGACCAATCTCTAGAGGAATATGCCCCGTTAGTTGGTTGTTGTCCAGCTTAAGACTGTTTAAAAATGAACAATTTGCAAGATCTTCTGGGATTTGTCCCGATAAATGGTTGGAGGACAGATCAAGAGTGGTAACAAACTTAATTATACTGGAGATGTCAGGTGGAATTTTTCCACTGATGTTGTTGCTGGAAAGATCTAAACCTGTCAGAGATGAGCAATTTGCAAGATCACGCGGAAACTCCCCCTTCAGTCCCATGCTCGAAAGTCGTACATTTAACACCTTATTCTCATCTGGATGCCAGCATTCAATTCCAGTAAACTTGCAGATAAAACCTTCGGTTGAATTGTCAAAATTCCATGTAGATAAGGAATTCAACGGATCTTCTAACGTCTGTTTTACAGCTCTCAGACAATCAACATCTCTCGGATTACCATTACTGAAAGAAGCATTGGCAAAAAACCAGGCAAGGACAGCAGCAAGAGCAGTAAGAGCTCGTCTATGGAGTGACATCCTCGTCAAGGCACAAGCAGAAACTAAATAGTCCAAGGGATGAAAAACTACTTATATGGTTGACTGGCACACAGAATACTTGTATATACAGATTTGGAAACTCCAAGCCTCATAAGGTCCCCCAAACCAAATGCACACCAACAGAAACAAATCAGCACTCTGCAAAACATCCAAAAATCAAGACGAGGATACAAATAAGGAACGCTTAAGTCTAATGCATATAATTTCAGTCTCAAAACAAACTCAAGAAACCAGAGGCATGAGTCTGTTCAACAATAATAGTAAAAGCATGTTACATAGACCACGGAAATTATGTCTAATTACCCCAGAAAACTGCATGAGGTGATGCAAAACCTTGGCGGGGGTTTTTTTTTTTTTTGCTCTTTTTTTGTAGTTGGCTTGGGGGGGGGGGGGGGAGGCCAGCTCGATGCAGCAAAGACCGACTATAGAATTGAAACACTAAAAACAAACATAAGGCTACCCATCCATTTGAAATCTTGAAATTAATGAAAAAGTTATGAGCAAAATCTGTTCCACATGGATGAGGACAATTTTAGGGAAAAAATGAAGTTAAAAAAAAAACAACGATTAAAAGGATAGAGACAAAACCTGCAACTAAGACGCTGTCGAGCCCTAAACTGAAAATTTAAGGATCCACAAAAGCAAGAATGGTTTCTTCAAATCAACATGAAAAAGAAATCTTGTTCTCCACTGATAAAGTTGAGAGCTTGATTGATTGATCCCAAGTTTCACAACCAACACAATATAGCTCCCGAGAGGACAGGCAAGACTTGACTCAAACGATTCAAACCCAATTACAGATTGCTTTCCAAGAAACAATTAACAGCGTAGCATACAAGCACTAAAACAACTGAAAAATCAGAATAGCTACCTCAAAAGAAGATTAGCAAGCAAAGATATATATTTACAGCCGGTGTGAATCTTTATAATGGCTTTCAGCAAATGGGTCTTCAGACTTCCGACTGCAGTTCAGATGGACAAGGAAAAAGATCAAGTCTTTGGGAAGAAAAGCTAGAAGAAAGATTTGTTTGAGATGATGGATTTTTACTGTTGAGGGGATCGGGTCAAAGAAGCAATGCCTATCAGGCTATTCCATAATATCAGTACTACTAGTTTTTCCAAAGCTCTCTCTTTCTGTCCCCCCCTCTCTCTCTCTCACAAACACAAACACAAACACAAACAGTCACAGCGACGACCGAGACTGGTGCAATAAAGGGAGCTTAAGGAAAGAAAGGGAAGGAGACTGGAGTGCTTGACTTTCTTTGCTGCTAGGAATAGACATACGTTTGTACTGTACTGGTAGTGGTTGCGAAACAAAAGCGTGTTTAAAGTCTTTGACTGCCGATCCTTCTTTGTCGTCTCCAATTCCCACTTTCACACTTGCCTCGAACCTTTCACACTCTGTGCACTAAAAATTCGAGACAACATGAGTTTCATTTTGCAAGTTCAGAATTGTTTAACTCTGGAACAAAAATTTAGCTTGATGATTTTTTGCAAGATTAAAAATTGTGTTTGAGATTGACTTTCTTACCATTAAAGCAGAACTTAAAACAGAATCACACTCAATTTATTTATATGCAAATTTTTTTCGTTAACTATCAATTTTGACTTGTGTTTAAAAAAGTTAATAAACAATTTCTTATTCTATAACAATTCTTGACTTTAATATTATCAAACACTGAGATTCATTCGAATGTGCCAAGTAGTTACTGGCAAAGGGTATTGAAGAATGGTCTTTCGAATTTCATATTCCTTCCCCTTTGGTCCTCAATGGATGGATTTAAAGACCTAGTAAAGTAAAGATTTTTACTCATCGTACTGCCCAATAACTCATTTGCCAAAATTCAAGAACCCCCTGCTTGACAAACCCAGAAGAATTGCTTGAGACCATTAATACTGCTGCATCAGAAGTTTCAAAGGGGACAACAGTAAGGCCATTGAGTTTTTTAAGTCTAAAAATTTAGGTGCTTAATACTTGGCTTGTGACGAAATTTGTAGTTGGGGAGAGGGGGTGGATGAAGAACTTCAGGACATTACCAGAATTTGTGTAGAGCAGGAACACCTTTTACACTTAGGCCTTGCATATTTCAGTTAAGGTTTGAAGTCATGCACTAAAGATGGTCGCAGTCGTAGACCAGACTAGTCATCCAATTTCTAGCATTTCTGAATGCATCTGCGATATTTTCCGTGTGGAAGAAGACGTAGGAAAATTCATTTGGTTATCTTTTCTATTGTCAGCCATTGGACCAAAGGTCCAGTGGTCATCCCAAGCCTAAGAAGTGCGAGAGGTCAGGGTTCGAACCTTGCCTCCCACAAAATTTGTCACAATATGTGACGGTTTTCATTGACCAGTTTTGATGGAGTTTCTACTCACATCGAGTCCCCTCCCCTTCCCCTCTAGAATATATATATATATATATATCTTTTCTATTGCCAAATCCAGAATACAAATTGTACCAGCAGCATGGCCAAGAACGTATCCTGCAACTAAAAGTGTGAACGACTTGAAAAATTTTTAGTCATTAAATACTCTTCCGCACAGCGATGGCGACCGGGAGGTTTTTATCAGTTTTTTTTTTTTTTTTTGACATTTCATGGATCGACGGAAATTAAAACACTGTCAATAAAAGTCGTGTATTTTTTGTCTTCTTTTAGTAGGTTGCAACTAATGAAAGTCATTTTTCAATCTCTACTCCACAAAAGCACTTAATGCGGTGGCCAACCGTTCAATAGGCTTTAGTTATGAGATTTTTATGAAGGATTAATCTTTCTTACACTAACATTATTATATACATTGTCAGCGGCGTTAGATGAATAACAATTACGTAAATTTTGATTTTAAAATTTAATTTTTACACACATTTCATGAATCAAACGGTGATAATATATATATTATCAGTATATATAAGATTTATTCTTTTATTAGTGCAACTTTCAAGTTCTCTCCCTTTTCCTTTCTATTTTAGTATAAAATTTAAAGTCTCCTTTAAACGAAAATAAAAATAGAGAGTCATTAACGACCATAGACAGATGGATTGAAGTATGGAAGCAGGCAATTTTCAAAAGAGAGACCAGAGTTTCAATAATATGATAGGACTCTGTCCTGACTGGCCTGCCGCAAGGGGCACGGCAACAAAAAGAAGGCAGAAATAAAGATGGGTGCAATTGGATGACTAGAAACTAGAAAATGGGGGTAGTCATCTAGCTTGTCCCCACCCATCCGAACTGTTTGTGGGCCTGTCATTTTGTTATCATGGGCTGAAGGCTCGCCCACCACGTTGGGCTGTATTTGCCAACATCTTAGGGAAATTTACGCTGTGCCCACTACTTTCAAGGACTTTGACGGTCTTGTTAGGAGGAAGAATTATTGTTGGGCTTTTAATGCAACCCAAGCGTAAGGTCTCCACTGGTGAGACTGGAATTGTACGGTACAAAATTTGAATAACGCACGGATGTCTTAAGTCCGCTGTTTGGGGTTGCGGTGTTTTTGATAAAAAAATATATATATATATACTTTTAAGTGGTAAAAAGTACTTTTACAATGTTTGGTGAACATCATCTCACACAATTAGGAGTTGAGTTGAACTTTTTGTGTTAAAAACACTTTTAACAAAAACTCAAATTTGATGCTTTTATAGTGGCTTTTGTGATTTTAAAAAATAAAATATCAAATTTAATCATGTTAGCCTGTATTATGAGCCAAATAAAGAAATAAACACTTTTAAAAATTTTTGAATTGCATATTATTCAATACAATAAAAACTTATTGAATTATGTCTCTAAACTATACAGTTAAAAGCACTTAAACATTTAATAAGTATTTTTATTAAAAAGTTTATTAAAAAAATACTTTTCAATAAACTACTGCAACGCCAAATGGACCCTAACTATGGTCCAAATCGGCTATTTATTTTCTATAAAACTCGTTTACGCACCAAATTATGAGCACAAGGACCAGCGTTGTTTATTGAGATATTTATTATTGTGATTACTTTGTTATAACGGCGTTGATACTTGAAACCAATTTGAATTTGTGCTCGAAGGAGCAACGGCCCAAAATGTCAACTAACACTTGCATCTCCATTTATCGTCACCCCCAATGTTATCTTTCCAGCTAACTTTTGTCCATTTTTTCGAGTCACAATTCTGGTCCCATATGTATATAAATTTGAATGACTTTCCCACATCCGGTAGTCCTTTCACTCCATTGTTCTCAATGACCTCTAACTATGTAAAGTATTCAACTTAATGATGTTAACAAATCTTTCTTAGTGATGGCAAACCTTAAGCTGTAGGGCAATGCGTACTTTAATTTCCAAAAATGACTTCTGACACTCCATGAATTTGGGTCAAAAATTAAACCATACCATTTACACACAATCAAGAGAATTCTGCAGACCTTATGGCCAAATAATAATAAAAGGAAACTTTGTGAACAGCTTCTAAATTATATCCAAACTCTCAAATAATTGTCTTTTGCGCAGTTTTTGCCCCCTCGATTATAAATTGTCACAAATAAACTCTTTAAACAAAGTTTACTTTAAGGATCTTTTTGCCAATTTTGCCCGTTAGAGGTGAAGGAATCTGAGGTCAAAATGACTAAACAAAAAAATGTCAATTCACAAAAATAGCCTAAAAGGTCTCGTTGACTGATTATTTCATCATATTAAGACTAGAAAAGGGGGAAGACGAAGAAACATTAAACTCCATATGTTATTAGTTGACTTAATATAGTTGGTTTTTAAGCAAATTGTGTGTTGGTTTTTCTGTTTGGTCAATTTTGCACCCTAATTCCGTCACATTTAATGCTCAAAATTGATGGAAGTCCTTGAAGACTTAAACTAAGTAGTTTTTTTTATTCAAGGGCTTATTTGCGATAATTTATGATTGAGAGAGGCCAAAACCGTGCAAAGCAAATAGTTTAGGAGCCTATAAGAAAGTTTCCCCTAATACAAATAAAAAGCAGCCGGAGAGAAAAGCAGTAGAAATATATCACTTTTTTTTTTTTTTTTCACGGGACAGGTAATGCGGCTGTAGCAAAATCTAGAGTGCTCAAAGAAAAGGCAAAGGTGTGCGTGCCTGAGTTCAGTGTCGGGTGGCTGTCATAAAATAAAATACAACTGTTCGTTAGTCATTCCCATCCATCCAATACCACTTTCCTTCCTCTTTATTATCTCCTTCACTCTACAGAGTCCAGACTGATTGATTGATTAGGTAAAGCTGAGCTGGGTTGGGTTTGGGAAGGGGCTGTATTGTACACGTACGAGTATCTAGGGATTCTCATTTCCCTCAACAAAACAAAACCCGCATCCAAACAAACCCTCAAAATTCCCAATCCGCATCTCCTCCCAGTCCCAGCTTCCAAAATGGTCTGATTCTCCGTCTCCATTCCTCTTCTCACCCAATCCCCTCCTTCCACCTGTCACTCCCCCGATCTGGTAAGTCCACCTTCCGTCTCTCTCCTTTCTTTACCGTCCAGATCAACTGTCCTACTTCTGCAACTCTTCGAGTAATTTGCGCTCCACTCACTATCCGAGATTTACTGCTTTAGTCTTCTTACTCGAGCTGATTTGTGCTGGTAATCTCGTCGTTTTCCGTTGATTGTGAATCTTGCTTCTTTTTCATTCTTTTTAATTTAAAATTTCTAGTGGGTTTGACTGATCTGAGTTTTTTTCTTCTTTGTTTTTTTTTGGGTCTGTTGTTAACGCGTTTTCCGGGATTTTTCAACATGTTTTCGCGTGGGTATGCGAAATGGTAGTAATTCTTTTATGTGTTCAGTGAGGTCGATTAGTAATTAGCTTCAGTAATGTAGCCAAACAGTTTACTAATTTATGTGCTTATCCACAACATAATAGGTGCTCAAATTTTAGGTAGTTGACCTCTGCCGGAACAGAATCCTCAGTATGTATTCTGTCAGAAATTAACCCACATGTTGCTTGTCCGTCTTATTTTTTGTACCGTCCTCATACAGATATGTCTCTATTTTCATTACCTTTAGTTTTTTTTTCTGTGTTTTGTTTTTTTTTGGGGGGGGGGGGGATATTGTGCGAGTTTTTGAATCACAGGATATGCCTGACTTTTTTTTTTTTTGAGGGTTAAAGTTTTTGAAAGAAATTATTTGTTTTTTTTTTCTTTCTTTAATGAAAATGAGAGGCATAACTTCTTCTTTTTAGTTAGAACCAGAGGCTTACTGCTATATAACTTCACTTTATTTTATGCCCTGATGGTTGAAGCAATTTGTTGATTTTGACCTTCTGAGCCTCCCTTCCCCCACCACAATGACACTCAATTACTACCTGTTTTTCTTGTTACGTGTTAACCATACATGGGGCGTCTTTTCAACAGTGTATGATTTAACATTACAATTTTCAAGGGTTCGGGTGTGAAATCTTGGAAACAGATTTGTTGGTAATCCGTTCATGAGATTTTCATTTTTCAATGAAACAACCAATAGATGGTGTTTTATTCACTCAGGAATTGCTTACAATGATTGGTTGCTTTGCTGAAGATGAAAATTCTGCAGTAACTGGACTTAAAGTTAGCAGTTTTGATTGATATATAACAGATCTGCTAACAACAGGACTGATAGGGTTGTTGTCCTAAGGCTTTAATCCATCATCGAGACAAAGAGAAGTCATTGCTTGTGGTTTCGGGAGACATGTTTGTGATTGTTTACATTTGCTATCTGTGAGAATTGTATTGATTGTTTATCTTCAAGTGGAGGCACTCAGAGTAATAAAGAGTATGGTTTTGTGGAGCAATATTCTTGTCTATACACCATTTCGTACTGATTTTTTGTTCTTGAATCTTCTTGAACTGATAATTTTTAAGCTGCTTTACTATATATTCTTGAAACCTCATTCTGCATAACATGGACATCACATAAAGTACATATGATATTTGGTTGTTGCTACCTGATTTTGCAACCTTAATTAACTCATTATTTTTGGGTGCTTTAAATGTCTTTTATCTGATGGTAAGCTCTATTACTGTAATTTTTTGATGTGAATATCCCTTAATGAATGCTATTATGTTTGTGGTGAACAGCCTTATCTACCATGGAAGATGCTGGTTCAGTTGCTACACTCATGGATTCTACAAGCTCCAAAATACAGCAATTGCAAAAAGCATTTGCTGAGCTTGAGAGTCATCGTGCAATTACCCTCAACTGGAAATGGAAACAACTTGAAGAGCATTTTCATGGGCTTGAGAAGTCTTTGAAGAGGCGTTTCACTGAGTTGGAAGACCAAGAAAGGGAGTTTGAAACAAAAATAGTTGAGTCTAAAGCGATGTTGGAGAGGCGTCAAGCTACTGTTGTGGCCAATGAGCAGGCTTCATTGGCGAGACTCCAGCAGAAGAGAGATGCTGCTGTCTGTGCGATTACTTCTGCTCTGGAGAAGCACAGGAAGTTATCTTCTGATGAACCTGCTTTTGATAATAGCAAGGACCATGGTGGGGCACCAGATAAGGAGGATAAACCTCCTGATGCTATGGCTGCTGAGAGCAACATAAGAGAGTTGACGGCACCTTCTGAAATTGAGAATGCAGCGGTGAAGTTGTATCCAGAGCTTGTCAAGTTGTGTCAGGAGATGGATTCAGAAGGCCTGCACAAATTTATATCAGACAACCGTAAAAACCTTGCTGTTATGAGGGAGGAAATTCCAAATGCACTAAAGGCTGCAAATGATCCAGCCTCGCTGGTTCTGGACTCACTCAATGGTTTCTACAGCATGGAAATGCCTAGCTCAGATGCCAAAAAGGACTCAAACCTCCTAGGCCTTCGTCGAAGCTGTATCATGCTGATGGAATGCCTTAGCACTTCTTTCACAAATTTGGATCAGGAACTCATCTCAGGTATGATCTCATCTGATGTCAAGGAACGGGCAAAAGTTATTGCTGAAGAGTGGAAGCCGAAGTTAGATGAACTTGATGTTGATGCCGGCAGTGGGAACTCCTTAGAGGCTCATGCATTCTTGCAACTTCTAGCTACTTTTGGTATCAATTCTGATTTTGACCAGGAGAGCTTATCCAAGCTAATACCTATGGTTTCTCGTCGTCGCCAGACAGCTGATCTGTGTCGTTCCCTTGGATTGTCTGACAAAATGCCAGGTTGGCTTCTTGTGAACGCTAATTGATAGTTATAAGATTTTTCTGAGTTATGGTTAGCAATTTGATTTGCTTCCAAATGAATATTATTTTGTAGTTCAGTTTATTCTGTTTTCTTTCAGGTGTCATTGATGTTTTGGTGAAAAATGGGAGACAAATTGATGCTGTTAATCTGGCTTTTGCATTTGACCTGACAGAGCAGTTTTCACCTGTTATATTACTGAAATCCTACCTGAGCGACGCAGCAAAATTGTCTTCACCTGGTAAACTGGGAAACACATCACCTTCTGCACAGGTTTGTTTATATCCCTAATCCTCAACACCTACAAGGACTATTGCTTCTGACGTGTATTTCTGTGGCTTGCAAAAGCATTTACTCTGACATATATTCATGTTTGGGTCTTTCCCAGGATGGTGATATTCAAATCAATGAACTTTCTTGTGGTGCATAAATCATCTAAAACTTATTGATCATAGCTTTGTATAAGTATTGGCGTCATTTATTTTGTACTTTCATATGGTCTAGTTTGAAGTTGCTAGTATTTTTTCATGACACTATCTGAACCTATCGTGCGTAAGGCTCAAACTTCCACAAAGATCTTTTTCTGATGAGGGAGTGGAAGTATTCACTTGGATAATGCATTGTCAATTGTTTCAGTGCGATGTCAATGAAAAGGAGCTTTCTGCTCTTAAGGCTGTGATTAAGTGCGTCGAGGAGCACAAGCTTTACGGTCTGGATGGTCTCCAAAAAAGGGTCGTGCAGCTGGAGAAGGCAAAGGCAGATAAGAAAAGAGCCACAGAAGTTGCAAAACCTCAATCCAAAAGGCCTCGTGCTAATGGTGCTGGATATGGGCCACGAGTTGCTAATGTTGCCGCTGACAAGAGCTTCTATGCTAGGATGACTGATAGGTACCCACAGTACATCTATGACAGACCATACTGTTATTCCGGACCAACTGACAACCACGTCGCCCCAGTTCTGGGTACTGCTGCTTACAGCCTCCCTCATAGTCATGGCAACTTCTTTGGAGCTGGATACCAGTACCAGGTGGCTCCGTACCTGCACTAATCAGTAGGAAAGATGAAAACGTTGATCATGATCCTTTTAACTGTTAGTGTTAACCCTTTCTGTCTGTTGTACTGCACCACGTGAGCAAGTTTAATATTGGAAAAAAAAAAAAAAAAAAACTCAACCGGGTTAATTTTAATCTGTTGTAAAATCTGATACTTTAATCCTCTAATATATGCACTACTATTTTCTTATTTGTGTATATATATGCATTAATTAGTCTATTGCTTTTCAATTTTGGTATATTTCTTTCCACCTTGTTGTTCCGGTTTGATGCTTACACAAGGTCTACAGAAGTTGGCGGTTGTTTCCCTTTTCTTAGGGCAGCTCCAATGGGGGTGTAATGGGGAGCCATTACACCGCTCCATGACACGTCATGGAGATTACACGCATCACATGTATGATGCGTGTAATCTATTGAATGTGGGCCCTATGACGACGGTAAAATTCCAGCACAAAGCACATTTAACATTTCCAACGGTTATATCCAACGGCACTATTTTTAGAATTCTATATAAACACACAACACTTTTTGCTAAAACATATTCCAATATTCCACTCTATTATTTCTTTTATTCTCTCACACACTTCTACTCTCTCACTCATTTAATTCATTTTTTGTGATTATGGATGAAAATTGGAGTAGTTTTACAAATATGTTAAATGCTCCAAATATAGAAAATTCATCATCCTCACAAAATCAAAACCCCCAAAATATTATGTTATGGAGTTCAACTAATTACATTCCGAATTATTAATTAAGTATGGATTATTATGATATCTTCGCATTTGAAGTATCAAATATTTGTTTAATTTCCTACATAATTATTTTTTAAAAAATAACAATATATTATTTTTGAAACATAGAAAAAGATATATTATTCAAACTTAAAAATTAATAATATCATTTTTAGAAAATAAAAAAATTCAAAATGTACAAAATTTAACGAAAGTTAGTACTTTATTTTTTAAAAATAACAAAATTAGTTTTAAAAATTACTTTATTTATTTATGGGATATGAGTTATGCATTATTAAAATAAATATTTGATTAATTGTGGACCCATGCTATTACACCTTGTAGAGTGTAATCCATTGTGAGTGAAAGTGTAATAAAAGAGGAGAAAGTGGAATGCTGACGTGGCATGTGGATTACACTCCACAAAGTGTAATAGCATTGTGGACGCTCTTAGGTTGGTTGAATCCTTAGATGATGACCTTGTCTTGTCCTTCTGGTGTTGTTTTACTCCGCTTTCGAACTGATGATATCAAGGACTAGTTGGAAGCTGTCATATGCTACGACGAGCCTTCGACTATTGATTGCAATTTTTGGCTTCTAAATTGCAGAACTATCACAGATCTTGAAACTGTTTCACGAAGAATCGGCTTAGGTTGAATAGAAACCTCGGAAGGGGTACTTGATACTCTCTCGATGACCATTAACTTTATAGTAGTTTCTGGGAAGCTCCGGTTACTCCATAAAATAGGAGGTGTAGACTGTGTAGTTTTACGGTCTTGCTGAATCCTTGTGTTTTTCCCATTCAATAATTCAAGATCCTATTGACCATACCTTGGGCTTGGAATCCAAAATTATAAAAAAGAAGGACTTTGTCCAACTCCAGTGATTAATTGTCATCACTAATCTAGTACTACTGATAAACACCTACTTTATTATTATTATTATTATTATTATTATTATTATTTTTGGGCCTCAATTGGGATTTTCCAAATTCGCGGGTACTCTGCTTACCAGCAACCCCCCCGCCCGGCCCCGCCCCGCCCCGCCCCGCCAAAAACCCAAAATAAATGAATGAAGTTCTGTTCATTCAAATGGTTCATTTTGAATTTCTTCTTTCCCTCCCAAATTTGACCCGAGTAATCAACCAATCATTTGCTGGACTAAAAAAATGAGAATAGCAGAGATCTCCTCGCCGGAGCTCAGACGTAGCCACGATCAAGAGTCCGGACCTCACTCTCACACACTTTCACAAATCGAGTCATCAATTAAACAACTCGAACTCCATTCTCCTTCCACCATCTTACCGGAAGCTCTCTCCTCCGACCTCCGTTATGCCCTGACTCAGCTGACACAGCTCGCGCCCTTCCCCAACTCAGTTTGTCTCAGCATCTGGAAACTCAGCTACCGACTCTGGAATGCCTGCGTCGATCTCTCCAACGCCTTCGCCGCCAGCGGCATCAAATCCTCCGAAGAGCACGCTAAGCTCCGTCAAGTCTCCGCTGACCTCCTCTTCCTCGCCTCTGACGTCGTCGGTATTCCTTCCCCGGCATTCAAGTGCGCCTCCTTCTTCTACAAGACCGGTCGCGTTTGGCACGATCTCAACAAATTCGACCTCGCGAGTAGTTGCTTCGAAAAAGCTACGGATCTCGTATCCAAAGTTGAAATTAGTTCAATTTCAGATAACGATGAGCACAAGCTTGTGTTAAATCTAAATCTAGCTAGATCCCGGACTGCTTGGGAAGTTTCTGATAGGAATTTGTCGATTATGTTACTTAGTCGGTCAAAAAATGCACTGTTTGGAATTTCAGAGAACTACAAAGCATTAGCATCTCAGTATTTGATGTTCGGAAAAGTTATTTTGTCGAAAAATGAAGTTTCTGGAGTGAATGAAGCGTTAAAATTGATGAATGAAGCACTGGAGTTGTGTGAAAAGGGGTTGAGGATTGCGAAGACAACAGAGGAGACTTTAGCACTGAAGGATTTGAGAGCAAAAGCGCTGCGCTTCATAGCCGCTGCTCATTTGCAGAGGGATGAATTTGATAATGTTCTCAAGTGCGTGAGAGTTTTGAGGGATGGTGGCGGGGACCAGCACCCAAGTTTGAGCGTGTTGGCCATGAAGGCGTGGTTGGGATTAGCAAGATATGGGGAAGCAGAGAAGGAGCTGAAAGGCATGGTAATAAATAAGGGGATTCCAGAGGGGGTTTGGGTCTCTGCAGTTGAATCATTCTTTCAGGCAGCTGGCACGGCTGGTGCCGATACCGCAAAAAGCGTGTTTTTGGGGCTATTAGGAAGGTGCCACGTCAGTGCTGGATCAGCTTTTAGAGTGGTAAACAGGGTGGTTGGAGATAGTGGAGGCGGCAGTGGGGAAGGTTCAAGAGTGAGGGCAAAAGTGGTGGTGGAACTGGTGTCTGATGAGAGGGTTGTGGCGCTTTTCGCTGGAGAAGAGGCATCTAAAGAGAGGACTGCGATGCATGCTCTTCTTTGGAACCGGTAAAAATCCATACATTTTTCCAGCTCAATGTTTCCACATTGTAAAGTATGCAAGTTAAGTAGATGTCTAAAGTTTGATACTACTATATGATTGAAATAGCATTTTGATATAACTGCTCTCGTATTGAAGGAACATGCAAGTCCTGCCCTGAGAATTTTTTCCAGTTTTTTTTTTTTTTAATCGAGGCCACTGTGTGCTTACTGAATTGGTGAGGTTTTAAAGACAAATTGATCCTCCCTCCCCACAGCCAGCTTCCTGTTTTTGTTGCTTATCATAAGCTTCATTCATTCATCAATACTCCAATTCTGAAGAACACTCATATTACATGGCACTGCCCAAAGATGGTATGAGTTTTTGTTGTTGCACTTGCACCCATGGCACTTGATGACAGAAGGCAAAGCTTCATTGAACAACTGAACAATTTTGAGATAGTGACAACTTGTGGATTTCACTCTGTCAATTAGATTTTTTAACCTTTTTTTCTTTCTCTTTGCTGAAATTGCTTTGCAGTGCTGCAGAACATTTTCGATCCAAAGATTTTCAGATCAGTGCTGAGCTGTTTGAAAAGTCTATGCTCTATGTCCCTTATGACTTAGAGAATAGAATGCTCAGAGCAAAGGGCTTTAGAGTTCTCTGTCTCTGTCACTTAGGCCTTTCACAACTAGATCAAGCTGAAGAGTACATTACTGAAGCAGAAAAGGTCTATACATATTTGGATATGATTCACCAAATGCTTTGTGTTGTGCAGCTCATTATCCTAACGTCTATCTAATTTTGCAGCTTCAACCTGATATAGCTAGTGCCTTCCTTAAGGTGTGAGATCTCTTCCCTAAAAGAGCAGAAGATTTGGTTAATCTTCT